>NC_053427.1:42479600-42676394 GCF_007990345.1 Gossypium hirsutum
TGGACAGCCAAAATTGACCCTAGTCGGGAAGTGGTTTCGGGACCACAAAACCGAGTCATAAAAATAATTGATTTCCATATTCTATGCTTATTATGTGTGTACATGAGTATGTGGAAGTTTCATTCTCCAATTTTGCCAATTGCATGAGAAATTATTAAATAGGGATTGATATGAGACATGGTGAAAATATGATAGGCTAATTTAAAATGGTCTATTAATGCATGTTGTGAAAATGATGGGTTTGCATGTCAAATTACCCAAAATTTGAGCTAGTGGTTGGCCATGCTATGGGTGGAAACATGTTGGGAACATGTTGGCCTAGTGAGGTATGTAGGAAAAAAATAAAATAAGGGGCATGGGCATAAAATAATGAAAAGGAGTATGATGAATACAAAAAAAATGTGTGTAGTTGTTTCCCCCCCCCATCGCCGTGAGCTAAAGAAAAGAAAGGAGAAAATTTTTGTTCATCCTTTCTCATCTTCATTTAGCCGAAACTAGAAAGAAAAAAAGAAAAAAAAATGCTCATCCTTTGGTTCATCCTTGGCCAAAAATTTTAAGGAGGAAGGAAGAAGAAAGGTTGAAGAGGTTCGGCCATGCATGTAGCTAGGCTAAGGTATGTTTGATAATGTTCCATGAGATGCATGCATGTTTTAGTTGTTAGCTTGAGTTCTACTAGCCCATGGTCTAAATCTTGCTATGTGATGGAAATGACACTCGGCCATGGATGCATCATTCTTGGTTGATGTTTGATGTTGTGGTGATGAGGCATGAGGATGAGTTAAGATTCGGCCTAGGTGGAGTTTGTGTTAATGCCATTGCATGCTAAATATGAAGCTTGTTAATGATGCATGTGATGGTGGCTTGATGATTCTTGAACCTCCTTTTTAGCATTTTTGAGTGAGCACATATGTGCATTGGTTGCTAAATGGAGAAGAATCGGCTAGCAAGTTGTGTGCTAAGGTCGAATATAACTTTTGCATGTTAATGAGCAATGCATGTGTTAAATTGATGGAAAGGGAGAGGATGCTTTACTAGTGTGTATATGTGTGTATTAGCCAAGTTTTGAACTTGAAACAAAAGGGTGTTTAGTCAATACAAGTGACCATACTTGTAGAATGTATTAAGTGTTGAAATCGCCCCAAAATAGACATGCATATTCGGCCAAGGGGAAAAATTAGCTAAAATGTTGAGTTTGATTCATGATTCCGTACATATGTGACTTTAATGTCTAATGTATAAATATGGGCTAAGTGCCTTGTGTTCCCTTTTCGATGCTCAAATGATTAAATCAATTTATTTGTTTAATTAAGCTCAAGAGCAAAGGGAACTAAATCCGATAAAGGGAAGGAAAAAGTGGTCGAATAGCTATCGGAATCGTTCGACAACACCCGAGGTAAGTTCTTGAGTAAGAGAGCTTAAATTATGATGTGATTAGATCATGTTTTAAGCAAATTAAAATCATGCTCTTTGTGTGGCTATTGAGCCGAATTTGCAAGAATGATAAATGTCTTGTGTTTGAGTTTTGCTAACGAAAATGAAATACGAATGGGCCATGATTTATTGTTAAATGTGCATGGTTATTTGAATGATGTCCGGGCTAAGTCCCGAAGGCTTGTGCTAAGTGACAATATCCGGACTAAGATCCGAAGGCATTTGTGCGAGATACTAATTCCGGGCTAAGCCCGAAGGCATTTGTGCGAGATACTAATTCCGGGCTAAGCTCGAAGGCATTTGTGCGAGATACTAATTCCGGGCTAAGCCCGAAGGCATTTGTGCGAGTTACTAAATCCGGGTTAAGTCCCGAAGGCATTTGTGCGAATTACTATAACCGGGCTATGTCCCGAAGGCATTTGAACGAGGAGCTATATCCGGTTAAATTCCGAAGGTACGTGATTTGGGAATGAATGAACTTGCTGTAAAATTCCAGTTAATACTCTCGAAACATCCCAACATTGAGGTATGTTTCGTATGTGCTTGAATTTAGTTGAGCCCTTACAAATAAGTATTCGCTCAGTTGATAAACGAGCTACCGGCCTTTGGCTGAGTTGATCTTTTGTGTATGTACATAAGGGTTGATAATGTGAAGCAAGTACGATATCGTAAATTTGTGCATATGAAATTATCCGTTTAGCTATATGAATGCTATACTTTTGTTGTGCTGGAATTCCTTGCTCAAAACTTACTAAGCATAAATTGCTTACTCCGTTCATTGCTCCTCTGTTTATAGATTTGGTTCTCCAGCTATCGGACTCGGGATCTTGAAGTCAAAGTCGCCCACACTATCAAAGCCCCCCTTTTGGTACAATTTTGGTTGAACTTCGAAATGGCATGTATAGGACTACCCGTTTGTTGTGGGTCGTGGACCCTTTGGACTTGTATAAATTTTGGATAGCCATGCGAAAATGGCTTATATGTGTTTGAGTATAATGTTATAATCATTTGGTGTGGATATGCTTGACAAGGATTGGCCACGGGGATGGTTAATCACTTTCATAAATTGTGCTATTTATGCAAAAGGCTAGTTGAATCATGGAAACCATGAAATAGGTAAAGTCTACCTTAAAGGCAGATGCTGACAGCAGCAGTGATGTAGATTTGGAAAATCACTAAAATAGTAGGAATGGAATTAAATAGTGAATAAATTATGTAAACAAACCTTGATTAATCTACTTTCATAGGAAAGTAACGAAACAATCATACGGACAGTATGTTAAGAGATATTCAGGTTCTCGTGAGACAGGGCCAGAACGGTTTCTGGATTCCCTGTTCCGACTTTGGAAATTCATTATAAATTAACCAGAGATAATTAGGAGTCATACCATATATGTATAGATTCCTCTATGAGTCTAATTTCTATAGAAACAAAAGGCATCTGTATTGGAGCTCTGTACAAGGAGATATCCAAGTCGTAATGCGCAAAGGTCAGGGTATTCGATCCCTGTAACATGGGAGACTTTGACTAATAAACTGTACTAATTGGCCCGACCAAAAATTCTAGAAAAAACTATGTAGATGTGCATATGAGTCTAGTTTCAGGGAAAAATCACGAAACTGATTTTCGAGTTGTGAAACTCAAGATATGATTTTTAAAGCGACTAGTACGCAGATTGGCAGTGTCTGGGAAATATTTTTTATAAGGGGTTTAAAGTCTGTTAACACCTCGTGTTCGACTCCGGTGTCGGTCTCGGGTTCGGGGTGTTACATTTGATTGGTATCAGAGCTACGGTTTAGTCGACTCTAAGACTACCGTAATGCGTTGCGTCTAGCTATACATGCCATTTTATGTGATTGCTTGATAGTGTGGTGATTTCTGACAATTGTAAATGTGTTTATTTATAGTAATGGATCCCGATCCCAACCGAGAGGTAGCTGATGATCTTGAGAGTGTAGCGCCTGCTCCCGCACAAGGGTTAGCGCCGGCGGACTCTCAACCTAATGCTAGTAACCCGAATGATGAAGCTAGACAAGCTTTCTATAGCGTGATGAATGATTGGTTCAACCAATACATTCGAACTAATACGGCTGTCCCACAACCTCCATTCCCAACTAATACCACCCCCGCACCTACAATACCTCTGGTAACTGACCAAATAAGGTCAAATAAGCCCCCAGTTGACAGAATCTGAAAACATGGGGCTACTGAATTTAAAGCTACGGATAGCGACGATGCCGAGCAAGCTGAATTTTGGTTGGACAACACTATCCGGGTACTCGATGAGCTATCTTGTACACCCGATGAATGCCTAAAGTGTACTATCTTCTTGCTACGTGATTCTGCCTATTATTGGTGGAGTACTCTGACTTCTGTTGTGCCCCGAGAGCAAGTATCTTGGGAGTTTTTCCAAACTGAGTTTCGGAAAAAGTATATCAGTCAGAGATTTGTTGATCAAAAACGGAAGGAATTTCTTGAGCTTAAGTAAGGTTCCATGTCAGTTACTGATTACGAGCGAAAATTTGTTAGACTTAGTAGATACGCTCGGGAATGTGTTTCGTCCGAGGCTATTATGTGTAAACGCTTCGAGGATGGGCTGAATGAAGATATAAAAATGTTCGTTGGCGTTCTTGAAATACGAGAGTTCGTAGTACTTGTCGAGCGAGCTTGTAAAGCCGAAGAGCTTAGAAAAGAAAAACAAAAAGTCGATGAGGGAACTGGAGAGTTTCGTAAAAGATCTTCGGGAAAGTCTCTTCAACAGGCATCGAAGAAATTTTGAGATGATGTGGGCTGGTCGAGAGGCACTTCGGGCCTTTTTAGATGAGATCGTGATCGACCCCCTGTGGGTACACAAGGCACTTCGGTCGCCAGTGTTGGGAATGAACGTCGAGACAGAACGAAATGTCGATATTGTGGTAAATGGCATTCGGGGAGTTCTAGATTCCCTGACCGCTCCTGTTACAAGTGCGGATCGGTTGACCACTTCATTAAAGATTGCCCGAGGTTGTCTGAACAGAATGTAAATCAGAGTGGGAAACCGGGTGCTACCACTGCTCGAGGTAGACCATCTGGAAATACGGGCAATGCTGGTGGTGGTCAGAGAGGATCTAGAGATGCTACGACCAGATCCGAGGCTCGTGCGCCTGCTAGAGCTTATGCTATACGTGCCCGCGAGGATGCTTCTTCGCCTGATGTTATTACCGGTACTTTTACTCTCTTTGATACTAATGTAATTGCTTTGATTGACCCCGGTTCTACTCATTCTTACATATGTGAAACCTTAGCATCCAGTAAGACTTTACCTATTGAGTCTACTGAGTTCATAATTCGAGTGTCAAATCCCTTGGGTCGTTACGTGCTTGTCGACAAAGTGTGTAAGAAATGTCCCCTAGAAATTCGAGGTTCCTGTTTTCCGGCGGACTTGATGCTTTTGCCGTTTGATGAATTTGATGTTATTCTTGGTTTGGATTGGTTGACCGCGCATGATGCGGTTGTGAATTGCAAAAGGAAGACTATTGATTTGAGGTGCGCAAATAACGAAGTAATCCGAGTTGAGTCTACGGACTTGGAGGGGATGCCAGCTGTAATATCAGCAATGTTGGCCCAGAAATATGTAAGAAAAGGGTGCGAAGCATACCTTGCGTATGTACTGGATGACAAAGAATTAGACAAGAAACCCGAATCTGTGCCGGTGGTTTGTGAATACCCGGATGTTTTTCCTGAAGGATTACCGGGTTTACCACCTGTTCGGGAGGTAGAGTTTGGTATTGAGCTTGTACCTGGGACTACGCCGATTTCGATAGCTCCGTATCGTATGGCACCAACCGAGTTAAAAGAGTTGAAAGCTCAGTTGCAAGAATTGACGGATAGAGGTTTTGCTCGACCAAGTTTCTCACCTTGGGGTGCACCAGTATTGTTCGTGAAAAAGAAGGACGGAACCATGAGGTTGTGCATTGACTATCGTCAACTGAATAAAGTGACGATAAAGAACAAATATCCGTTACCGCGTATCGATGATTTGTTCGACCAACTGAAGGGAGCCTCAATGTTCTCAAAAATAGATTTGAGATCGGGCTATTATCAGTTGCGAATTCGAGATTCAGACATACCCAAAACTGCTTTCAGAACGGGATATGGTCACTACGAGTTCTTAGTGATGCCGTTTGGGCTCACAAATGCCCCTGCGGTATTTATGGATTTGATGAATCGGATCTTCAGACCATATTTGGATCGGTTCGTAGTTGTGTTCATTGATGACATCTTGGTCTATTCAAGAGATGAGACCGAACATGTTGAGCATCTGAGGCTAGTGTTGCAAATTTTGCGGGATAAGCAGTTATATGCTAAGTTCAGTAAGTGTGAGTTCTGGTTAAGAGAGGTTAGCTTCTTGGGTCATGTGGTATCCGCATCGGGTATTCGAGCTGACCCGAGCAAAATTTCAGCCATACTTAACTGGAAGCCTCCAAGAAATATTACCGAAGTTCGGAGCTTCCTAGGACTCGCCGGTTATTACCGACGATTTGTCAAAGGTTTCTCGATGATAGCCACACCAATGACGAAGCTACTTCAAAAGGATGTTAAGTTCGAATGGACGGATAAATGTCAGAAAAGTTTTGATCAACTAAAAACTTATTTGACTGAAGCTCCAATTTTAGTGCAACCTGAATCAGGCAAAGAGTTTGTCATTTATAGTGACGCATCCCTACTTGGGTTGGGTTGTGTATTGATGCAAGAAGGTCGAGTGGTGGCCTATGCGTCGAGACAATTAAAGCCACATGAGAAAAATTATCTGACCCATGATCTTGAACTAGCTGCCATCGTATTTGCTTTAAAAATATGGCGACATTACTTATTTGGTGAGAAGTGCCATGTATTTTTGGATCACAAAAGTCTCAAAAATTTGATGACTCAAAGAGACTTAAATCTGCGACAAAGACGTTGGCTTGAGTTGTTGAAAGATTACGAGCTTGTCATTGATTACCACCCGGGAAAGGCTAATATGGTTGCGGACGCCTTAAGCCAGAAATCATTGTTTACTTTACGAGCGATGAATGTGCACTTGTCTGTTCTACCCGACAATGTGTTAATAGCTGAATTAAAAGCCAAACCATTATTGATTCATCAAATTCGTGAAGCCCAGAAAGTTGATGATGAATTGGTTGCAAAACGGGCTGAGTGTGCTCCGAACAAGGAATCGGAGTTTCAAATTGATGATGATGATTGTTTGAGGTTCAGAAGTCGTTTGTGTATTCCAAGGAGTTCGGAACTCATTTCGATGATTCTGAACGAAGCCCATTGTAGCCGAATGTCAAGTCACCCGGGGAGTACGAAAATGTACAATGATTTGAAACGTTGGTTTTGGTGGCATGGTATGAAACGAGACATCTCCGACTTTGTTTCGAGATGTTTAATATGTCAACAAGTGAAAGCGGAACATCAAGTGCCTTCAGGATTACTTCAGCCGATCATGATACCCGAGTGGAAATGGGATTGAGTCACAATGGACTTTGTGTCCGGACTGCCATTGTCAACAAGTAAGAAGGATGCGATTTGGGTTGTTGTTGATAGACTGACTAAGTCGGCTCACTTTATCCCCGTGTGTATGGATTTTTCATTGGATAGACTAGTTGAATTGTACGTTTCTCAGATTGTGAGATTACACGGGGTACCTATTTCTATCGTGTCGGATAGAGATCCGAGATTCACCTCGCGATTTTGGAGGAAATTGCAAGAAGCTTTGGGTACCAAGCTGCATTTTAGCACTGCTTTTCATCCCCAAACCGATGGTCAATCTGAGCGGATAATTTAGATACTTGAGGATATGTTGAGATGTTGCATCCTCGAGTTCAGTGGTTCATGGGAACGGTATTTACCTTTGATTGAATTCGTTTACAATAATAGTTTTCAATCAAGTATTAAGATGGCACCTTTCGAGGCTTTGTACGGTCGTAAATGCCGTACACCATTGTTTTGGACCGAGCTAGGTGAAAGTAAAATTTTCGGAGTTGATTTGATTAAGGATGCTGAACAGAAAGTAAAGGTAATCCGTGAAAGTCTGAAAGCAGCCACAGATCGTCAAAAATCGTATGCGGATTTGAAACGAAAGGACATTGAATATCAGGTGGGAGATAAAGTGTTCCTTAAAGTTTCGCCTTGGAAAAAGGTACTCAGGTTTGGCCGTAAGGGCAAGTTGAGCCCGAGATTCATTGGGCCGTACGAAATCTCCGAACGAGTTGGTCCGGTTGCGTATAGATTGATTTTGCCCCCTGAGCTTGAAAAGATTCACGACGTCTTTCATGTTTCGATGCTTCGACGCTATCGATCTGATCCATCGCACATAATTAGCCCATCAGAGGTTGAAATTCAAGCCGATATGAGTTATGAAGAAGAGCCGATGCATATCCTAGCTCGTGAAGTGAAGGAGTTGCGAAACAAAAGGGTTCCGTTAGTGAAGGTGTTATGGCTCAAACACGGGATCGAGGAAGCTACTTGGGAAACCGAGAGCTCGATGAAAGAACGATACCCAAACCTATTTACCGGTAAGATTTTCGGGGACAAAAATTTCTTAAGTGGGGGAGAGTTGTGACAGCCCAAAATTGACCCTAGTCGGGAAGTGGTTTCGGGACCACAAAACCGAGTCATAAAAATAATTGATTTCCATATTCTATGTTTATTATGTGTGTACATGAGTATGTCGAAGTTTCATTCTCCAATTTTGCCAATTGCATGAGAAATTATTAAATAGGGATTGATATGAGACATGGTGAAAATATGATAGGCTAATTTAAAATGGTCTATTAATGCATGTTGTGAAAATGATGGGTTTGCATGTCAAATTACCCAAAATTTGAGCTAGTGGTTGGCCATGCTATGGGTGGAAACATGTTGGGAACATGTTGGCCTAGTGAGGTATGTAGGAAAAAAATAAAATAAGGGGCATTGGCATAAAATAATGAAAAGGAGTATGATGAATACAAAAAAAAATGTGTGTAGTTGTTTCCCCCCCATTGCCGTGAGCTAAAGAAAAGAAAGGAGAAAATTTTTGTTCATCCTTTCTCATCTTCATTTAGCCGAAACTAGAAAGAAAAAACAAAGAAAAAAAATGCTCATCCTTTGGTTCATCCTTGGCCAAAAATTTTAAGGAGGAAGGAAGAAGAAAGGTTGAAGAGGTTCGGCCATGCATGTAGCTAGGCTAAGGTATGTTTGATGATGTTCCATGAGATGCATGCATGTTTTAGTTGTTAGCTTGAGTTCTACCTAGCCCATGGTCTAAATCTTGCTATGTGATGGAAATGACACTCGGCCATGGATGCATCATTCTTGGTTGATGTTTGATGTTGTGGTGATGAGGCATGAGGATGAGTTAAGATTCGGCCTAGGTGGAGTTTGTGTTAATGCCATTGCATGCTAAATATGAAGCTTATTAATGATGCATGTGATGGTGGCTTGATGATTCTTGAACCTCCTTTTTAGCATTTTTGAGTGAGCACATATGTGCATTGGTTGCTAAATGGAGAAGAATCGGCTAGCAAGTTGTGTGCTAAGGCCGAATATAACTTTTGCATGTTAATGAGCAATGCATGTGTTAAATTGATGGAAAGGGAGAGGATGCTTTACTAGTGTGTATATGTGTGTATTAGCCAAGTTTTGAACTTGAAACAAAAGGGTGTTTAGTCAATACAAGTGACCATACTTGTAGAATGTATTAAGTGTTGAAATCGGCCCCAAAATAGACATGCATATTCGGCCAAGGGGGAAAAATTAGCTAAAATGTTGAGTTTGATTCATGATTCCGTACATATGTGACTTTAATGTCTAATGTATAAATATGGGCTAAGTGCCTTGTGTTCCCCTTTTCAATGCTCAAATGATTAAATCAATTTATTTGTTTAATTAAGCTCAAGAGCAAAGGGGAACTAAATCCGATAAAGGGAAGGAAAAAGTGGTCGAATAGCTATCGGAATCGTTCGACAACACCCGAGGTAAGTTCTTGAGTAAGAGAGCTTAAATTAAGATTTGATTAGATCATGTTTTAAGCAAATCAAAATCATGCTCTTTGTGTGTGGCTATTGAGCCGAATTTGCAAGAATGATAAATTTCTTGTGTTTGAGTTTTGCTAACGAAAATGAAATACGAATGGGCCATGATTTATTGTTAAATGTGCATGGTTATTTGAATGATGTCCGGGCTAAGTCCCGAAGGCTTGTGCTAAGTGACAATATCTGGACTAAGATCCGAAGGCATTTGTGCGAGATACTAATTCCGGGCTAAGATCCGAAGGCATTTGTGCGAGATACTAATTCCGGGCTAAGCCCGAAGGCATTTGTGCGAGATACTAATTCCGGGCTAAGCCCGAAGGCATTTGTGCGAGTTACTAAATCCGGGTTAAGTCCCGAAGGCATTTGTGCGAATTACTATAACCGGGCTATGTCCCGAAGGCATTTGAACGAGGAGCTATATCCGGTTAAATTCCGAAGGTACGTGATTTGGGAATGAATGAACTTGCTGTAAAATTCCAGTTAATACTCTCGAAACATCCCAACATTGAGGTATGTTTCGTATGTGCTTGAATTTAGTTGAGCCCTTACAAATAAGTATTCGCTCAGTTGATAAACGAGCTACCGGCCTTTGGCTGAGTTGATCTTTTGTGTATGTACATAAGGGTTGATAATGTGAAGCAAGTACGATATCGTAAATTTGTGCATATGAAATTATCCGTTTAGCTATATGAATGCTATACTTTTGTTGTGCTGGAATTCCTTGCTCAAAACTTACTAAGCATAAATTGCTTACTCCGTTTCATTGCTCCTCTGTTTTATAGATTTGGTTCTCCAGCTATCGGACTCGGGATCTTGAAGTCAAAGTCGCCCACACTATCAAAGGCCCCCCTTTTGGTACAATTTTGGTTGAACTTCGAAATGGCATGTATAGGACTACCCGTTTGTTGTGGGTCGTGGACCCTTTGGACTTGTATAAATTTTGGATAGCCATGCGAAAATGGCTTATATGTGTTTGAGTATAATGTTATAATCATTTGGTGTGGATATGCTTGACAAGGATTGGCCACGGGGATGGTTAATCACTTTCATAAATTGTGCTATTTATGCAAAAAGGGCTAGTTGAATCATGGAAACCATGAAATAGGTAAAGTCTACCTTAAAGGCAGATGCTGACAGCAGCAGTGATGTAGATTTGGAAAATCACTAAAAATAGTAGGAATGGAATTAAGTAGTGAATAAATTATGTAAACAAACCTTGATGAATTTAATTTCATAGGAAAGTAACGAAACAATCATACGGACAGTATGTTAAGAGATATTCAGGTTCTCGTGAGACAGGGCCAGAACTTTTTCTGGATTCCCTGTTTCGACTTTGGAAATTCATTATAAATTAACCAGAGATAATTAGGAGTCATATCATATATGTATAGATTCCTCTCTGAGTGTATTTTCTATAGAAACAAACGGCATCAGTATTGGAGCCCTGTACAAGGAGATATCCAAGTCGTAATGCACAAAGGTCAGGGTAGTCGATCCCTGTAACATGGGAGACTTTGACTAATAAACTGTACTAATTGGCCCGACCAAAAATTCTAGAAAAACATATGTAGATTGGCATATGAGTCTAGTTTCAGGGAAAAATCACGAAACTGATTTTTGAGTTGTGAAACTCAAGATATGATTTTTAAAGCGACTAGTACGCAGATTGGCAGTGTCTGGGAAATATTTTTTATAAGGGGTTTAAAGTCTGTTAACACCTCGTGTTCGACTCCGGTGTCGGTCTCGGGTTCGGGGTGTTACAAATAAATCATCAATATCTCACATTATTCTCTTCGGGCCTAAATTTTACCCCTAGAGAAAATGACCATTTTGCCCCTAACCTTTCACATTGTTTATGATTTAGTCCCTAGGCTCGTATGATGAAATGCATGAATTTTCTACATTACCCAAGCCTAACTGAATATTCTTTCCTCTTATGGCAGCTTACATTTTTCCATTATTTCACATTTCTACCACATATTTTACACTTTTTTGCAAAAAGGCCCTTTTAGGGGTTTTTCATGAAAATCACCTAGAAAAAGATGTTTAACACACACCCAACTTTCATATTCCTCCATAAAACATCAAAGAATAAACATGTCACCCATGGGTCACTTTGCAAACATGAACCCTAACTCAAAATATGGATAGCAATGGAGAGAGTAAGCTACTGGGATTTCAAAAATACGAAGAACATTAAAAACGGGGCAAGGGAGCACTTACTATTGAGCTTGGAAAGCTTGAAAACCCTAGCTATGGAGAACCCCAATTTTTTGCAGCAACATGGAGAGAATGGGCTAATTTTTTGCTTCATTTTCCCATTTTATATCATTAATTAGCCAAATGACCAAAATGCCCCTTCTTTAAAATTTTATCCATACATGCCCATTTTTGTCCAAAAACTTAGAAATTGGGCAAATTGCTCTTTAAGGACTTATAATTAATAATTTAAAGCAATTTCATACAAATTGATTTTAGAATCCAAGTTTTACACTTTATTCAATTTGGGCCTTATTTTCTAATTTGACACCTTACTCCTAGAATTTCTTCATGAAACTTTAAAGCATGCATATTTTCCTATTCTAGACCTTATAATAATCATAAAATAATTGTTTCAACATCGGATTTATGGTCCCAAAACCACTGTTTTGACTAGGCCCTATTTTGTGATGTTACATTTCTCCCCCCTTAGGTACTTTTGTCCTCGAAAGTCTTACCAGTAAACAGGTTTGGATATTGGCTTCTCATGGTTTTTACTGGCTTTATGTAGCCTCTTCCAAACCATGTCAATTCCATAAGACTTTTACCATAGCCACCTCTTTATTTCTCAGTTGTTTAACAGCACGAGCTAGAATCTTTACCGATTCTTCGCCATATAAGTAATGCCTTTAGATTTTCAAGGAAAAAACAATGACGGCAAGCTCTAAGTCATGCGTCAGATAATTATTCTCGTGTGGCTTCAACTGCCGTGAAGCATAGGCTATGGCTGTCACCTTTGCCATCTTGCATAAGCACACAACCTAGTCCATTTAAGGACGCATCACTGTAAACCACAAACACTTTTCTCGGCTCAGGCTATACTAAAACTGGAGCTTCAATCAGCAAGGTCTTCAACTTGTCGAAACTCTACTGACACTTCTCTGTCCATTCAAACATAACTTCTTTTTGTAGCAACCTCGTCAATGGAGTCACTATCATGGACAATCATTTTACAAATCTTCAGTAGTAACTAGCTAAACACAAAAAGCTTCTAACCTCGGTTACATTTTTAGGTGGTTTCCATTCAACGATGGCAAAGATCTTACTGGGATTAACTTGGATGCCATCACCCAAAACAATATGACCCAAAAACCCTACTTCTTGGAGCCAAAATTCACTCTTGCTAAACTTAGCATACAATTACTTTTCCCGTAAGGTCTGCAACACAGTCCTTAGATGCTTCGCATACTCTGTCTCTTCCTTGGACTAAATCAAAATGTCCTCAATGAACATGATGATGAACTTGTCGAAGTCAAAATATCTTATTCATTAGGTCCATAAATACGGCCGATGCATTCGTTAATCGAAATGGCATGACAAGGAATTCATAGTGGCCATACCTTGTTCTGAAAGCTATCTTAGGCACATCCGACTCCTTAACTCGCAACTGATAATAGCCGGATCTCAGGTGTATCTTAGAGAATATAGTGGCTCCCCTTAACTTGTTGAAAAAATCATCGATCCTTAGCAAAGGATACTTATTCTTAATAATTTCCTTGTTCAGTTGCCGATAATCTATACATAGCCTCATCGAACCGTCTTTCTTCTTTACAAATAATACGGGAGCACCCCAAGGTGAAAAGCTTGGCCTTGCAAAACCTTTATCCGCCAGCTCTGGCAATTGTGCTTTTAACTCTTTCAGCTCAGTTGGTGCCATCCTATATGGAGCAATAGAAATAGGGGCTGTTCCTGACACCAATTCAATACCAAACTCTATCTCTCTATCAGGAGGTAATCCGAGTAGTTCCTTCGGGAACACGTCTGGATATTCACATACTATTGGTACGGACTCAATCTTCAACTCAGTTTCCTTAGTGTGCAGTACAAAAGCAAGGTAGGCTTCATACCCTTTTCTCATATATCTTTGAGCAACCATTGCTGTGATTACAATCGGCGGTGTATCCAATTCTCTTGAATCAACTCGTAAAATCTCACCATCTGGGCACTTCAATTCAATATACATACTACCACAATTTACACTTATATCATGCAAGGCTAACCAATCCATGCCAAGTATTACACCAAACTCATCAAATGGAAATAACGTAAGGTTAGCGAGAAAACAATGACCCCGAATCGTCAAAGGACAATTCTTACAGACTTTATCAACTAAGACTGACTTGCCTAATGGGTTCGAAACTCTGATTATAAATTTCATAGGTTCAATGGATATATTCATACTAGACACCAATCTCATGCAAATGTATGAATGTGTCGATCCCGGATCAATTAAGGTAACAACACAAGTATTAAAAAGAGAAAAAGAACCCATGATAACGTCAGGAGTAGAGGCTTCCTCTCGAGCACGTATTGCATATGTTCTTGCCGAGGCTCGAGTCTCTAATTTCACAGTTTCTTTGGCCATAAATCGACTACCACTAGCACTTCCAAGATATCTCAGAGTCCTACCTCGTGGAGTAGGAGTATTCGACTTCGGGACTAGTTCCATCTCTTTATCACTTCACTTTGGGCAATCTCTGAGGAAGTGGTCAAGAGAGCCACATCTAAAACATGTACCACTCTCCATTCAGCACTCTCCGAAGTAAAATTTATTGCAGCTTTTACACTTCGGCTTTTGGTCATCTACACACCCCAAACTAGTCACCATCGGGGAAGAAGACTTTTGGTTACGCCGTTTGGAGCTTCTCGCTCTACCCAAATATCCTACCGATGAAGTGGAGCGTTCATGTTGGCTCCTTGATTTCTTTGTGGGAAATGAGAGCATCTTACCATTGGATCTCTTGCTCGAAACTCGATCTTCTCCCTTAGCTTATTTCCTTTCATTATTGAGCTCCTCGACCTTCTTGGCCCAATCAGCTAATACGGCAAACTCTCGTATCTCTACGATCCCAATCAACAACTTGATTTCCTCGTTCAGACCTTCTTCGAAGTGTTTCCACATTTTTGACTCTGTTTGGACCCCATTCTGTTACATACTGACTTAGTCTCACAAATTCCCTTTCGTATTTCGATACCGTCTTATTTCCTTATTTGAGTTCTAAGAACTCCTTCCGCTTCGAGTCTAAGAATCTTTGACTGATGTATTTCTTTTTAAACTCCGCTTGGAAAAATTCCCAAGTAATGTTTTCCTTTGGCACCACTGAAAATATAGTCTTCCACCAGTGGTATGCAGTATCCTTTAAAAGAGATATAGCACATTTTAAACACTCTTCAGGCATACACGATAATTCGTCCAATACTCGTGTAGTGTTCTCGAGCTAGAACTCGGCTCGTTCAACATCGTCGTCAATCTTATCTCTAAATTCTTCTGCCCTGTACTTTCTAAGCTTGTCACAGGGGCTTTACCAATTCTTACAGGTGCCATACCTCGTGCCACTTCCTCATCAGGTCAGTTAGGGGGCGGGGGAGGTCATGGTATGTTGGGGCAATTCCATAAATAATCCCCAAACTACTCATCCATCATGTCAAAGAAGATAGCTCTGGCCTCTTCCCGGCCTTCAGACATAGGCCTTCTACTACTACTAGAAACAACTCTTTGTACGAGAGCTGAAGCATGGCTCTCGGCTCCCTCAGACTGTAACACCCCTTACCTGTATCCAAGGCTAGAACAGAGTACGAGGCATTACCAGACTTAACAATACACATAGACGAAAACTGGGCCATAAAATTTCATTTAGTTCAAAACTTTTCGAACACATGCATAACAAACAAAGCTAACTATATCATCACATCAAAACATAGGACATGGCACGATTAATTAAACTTATAAACCATAATGGATAAGGACCACATCTCATGATTTTATACGATAACTCAATGCAGACTGATACGTATGGTCAAAATCATAATAAAAATACATATCACAAACCAATTTCCTATACATGCCACTCACTTGATATTTCTAATATTTGAATTAATTTTCCCAAAAATGATAGTTTGATAGTGTGATTTTGCCTCCGACGATCTCTAACCCCGAGCCGACCTGACAATACTAAAGAAATGGAGAGGATGGGTAAGCTTTACGCTTAGTAAGTTCATATGAAAATAATAAGCAATTACTACCATGCTTTTCAAGATAAAACACTATAATTGTACAATTACACATATTCAGGACAGGCTGTTTTCTGGAGTCCCGGTGTTAAAAAAAATCATACCTCAAGTTACAAAACTCAAAATCCAATTCCGTAAATTTTCTATGAAACTAGACTCATATGTATACTTACTAATGTTTTTCTAGAATTTTTAGTCGGCCCATTTAGTACATTTTATTAGTTAAAGTCTCCCCTATTTCAGGGTATCACTACTCTGACCCCTATGCACTACAAACCGAATTTCTCCCTGTAAAGAATTCCAACGACCATGCAGTTTGTTTCCCTTAAAATTAGATTCAATAAGGAATCCATGAATGTAAGGTATGACTCTCAATAATTTTTTTAAAATTTATGGTGAATTTCTAAAGTCAGAACAGGGGATCTCGAATTCATTCAGACCCTGTTTCACAAGAATTCAAATATCACACAATATAGAATTCTTTTGCTTCTCCTGTTTCTTTCATGTGAAAATAGACTCATAAGCTTTATTTTCATAATTTTTTTTAAATATTAATTAAACTTAAATAATTTTTGGTGAATTTTCAAAGTCATGCACTGCTACTGTCTAATATTGTTTTACTACTAAAGTTCACTTTTACACAATTTCACTTAATCCATTCCATTTTACTGAGGTTCGCTCAAATATTGAGCATATTGCTCATAAATTCAAATAAACATATACTTGCACTTGTTCATCACATAATCACTTTTACATGTATTTTCATTTAATCGATTTCCCGTTGAACTCATCGGAATAATAACAGATACACAATTGCCTGCACATTTTCCCATTTCTACACTTGTAGCCGAAGCTATCTGGTACGCATAGTAGCCTGCACTTAGTACTACACATGCGACCAATAGTCTGGTAAACATAGTAGCCTGCACTTAGTACTACACACGTGACCTCACCATCTAATACACGTATTAGCCTGCACTTAGTACTACACACGTGATCACATTTTTTGGGTACGCATAGTAGCCTGCACTTAGTACTACACATGCGACCTCACAATAGATCATTCATATCATTTTTATTCCGAAAGTTCAATCGGGAAATTCCTCACTTTTCAACATTTTACTAAATTGTCCGTAATCAATTTAAATACATAATTTACATCAAATAACCATTTGATAGGCAGCCACATTTCATATGATATCAAAATATAATAACATAAAAAGAATCGATAGATTATTTATGTACGAATTTACTCGAAGTGTCGATCTCACTATCCATAGTACCAATTGGCCATTCATAGTATAATAAGACACAACTCAAATATCAAATCAGCTTTTAATAATTTACATAACATATATCACATATTTCATATATCACTTGTCATGTATCTTCATTTTCTTGCATTTCATGTAACATTCTTTCATGTCATATTTCCACATCATAAACACCATTCCATCAACTTTTCCAATATATTAAATCATAAAATATATGCAATAATAGTAAGAAATATAATTCAAACATAACATTGCATTATTATTATCATACGAACTTACCTCAATCCAGAAACAACAATTTACCATTTTAGTTCATAACCTTGTATTTTTCTGATTTAAGCCCGAATCTCGATTTCCTTCATCTATAATATCACATTTAGCCTAATAATTAGTCACACTATTCATTCGGGTCCAAAAATCATATTTTTAAAAATTTTCATTTTGACCCCTAAACTTTTGCATATTTGCACTTTTGCCTCAAGGTTCAGAAATTAAACTTCATCCTATTTTCTTATGTTTTATGACATGATAATCATTTTTCCCTTCTATGGAAACATCAAATTCTCACTCTAACATGTACTTATGAACCCTAGGTTGAATTATTGCTAGCATAAGCTAAATCAAGTTACCGGGACTCCAAAAACGTAAAAATCATTAAAAACGAGGTTAGAACGGACTTACAATCGAGCTTAGAAGCTTGGAAACCCTATCCATGGAGTCTCCCTTGGTATACACGTCCATGGTGAAGAAGATGAGCAAAATTGGCTTTTAATTTTGTATTTTAATTCATTTTACCCCTAAATGACCAAAATGCCCTTAGTACTAAACTTTCCAAAAATTCCATTCATGTCCAATATTTGTCCATAAACTTTGAAATTGGTCAAATTGCTATTTAATACCTCCTAATTAATATTTCAAAGCAATTTCATACTAGAAACTTCTAGAATGCAAGTTTTGCAACTTATTCAATTTAGTCCCTAACTTCAAATTAAGCAATTTATGCATAGAATTGCTTCACGAAATTTTCAAACAATCATGCAATCATATCATAGACCTCAAAATAATCATAAAATAATTATTTCTATCTCAGATTTGTGGTCACAAAACCACTATTCTGATTAGGCCCTAATTCGGGATATTACACGGACTCATCTTGTGCTTGACTGGAAGACATTTACTATATTCAAATATGATTAAACAGTTAGGAGATGTCACACTATCAACGTTCATATAATGGCATGTATAGCTAAACTCAATGCACTCTACGGTAGTCCTAGAACCGACTAAATTGTGGCTCTGATACCCCTAAATGTAACACCCCTTACCTATTCCCGAGATCGGGACCAGGTACGAGGCATTACCAGACACAAACTCGAATATTTTTGGGAAATACGGGTTATAAAATTTTGTTCCAATTTGACCCCAATCAAACAACATCTTAGTGTCCCTATTATGGGCCTACAAGGCCAGAAATATACATTAAAAATGGTCCAGGACTAAACCAAGGACCTAAGAAAATTTTAAGAATTTCTAAGTTAATGTCTCACACGCCAGTGTGGAGACAATGCACACGCCCGTGTGCTTTGGGAGATGCTTGTGTCCCCTACCCATGTGGAATTAATTGAATTTAATTCCTATTTCAAACCAATAAGGTTTTCACACGCCCGTGTCCCTAGCCCGTGTCCCTTACACGGCCTAGACACAACCCTGTGATTGCCCGTGTCCAAGAACTTGGACATTCTATTTATGATGTCAGCATGCATTTAGGGGCACACGGCCAAGACACACATCCGTGTGCTAGGCCGTGCCCTTCACATGGTTGAGACACACGACCATGTCTCTACCCGTGTGTTTACTACCATGCATTCTAACTTAAAATTTTTAGGTGCAAGGGACACACGGCCATAACACACGCCCATGCGGCGGTCCGTGTGCCACACATAGCCTAGACACACACTCATGTTTCTACTCGTGTGGACCTTATTAGGCTATTTTCCAAGCCTTTGGTCACCCTCTATCATCCCCATACTCTTATAGATTACCATAATACATAACAAGGCCTAATTATACATCCCAAATGACCATGATATATCTCATTGCATGTAAAGCTTATCTTATCGATTTTATACATGCTAGGTTATCCCTTTTTGTATTAGGGATTTCTATGTCTTACAACACAATTAAGATTGGCTCATTATCTTAACTCATTGCCAATTATAACCTAGCCATCCCTTGTGATTTGGTCACATTATATATACTTAATTGTGATATGCCATATTTAATCATCACAAGAACATTGGAACATAATTATGCACAATTTAGTAGGTCATAACCTACACCAAAATGAGCCAATTCCCATAGCCATATACAAGTGAATATGTAGACTTTTATAAGCCTTCATGTTGGCTAATCAAATGACACATATAACAAAATAAAAAAACCCCTATACATTCCATTGAACAAAATAAAAGAATCTATATACCAAAGCTAGACAAGATGATAGTGTGTTGATTCTACAACCGTCTTCCAACCTCTACGAGTCCTCAAGCTCTATAAGATAGGGAAAAGAGATGGGTAAGCATTTACATGCTTAGTAAGCCCGAATAACTGGAAAGTAAACTTAGCGATTAGTTAGTATAGATCCATATTGGGCAATGAAACCAACAAGCATGAATTAGTTTTCCCTATCACATGCACTCAATTAACAAGTTCAGTCTCATAACAATACACCATGTAAATTTGTCTTAGATGAGCTCATCATTCAACATTTTCATTTTTTTAGCTCTTATTAATCCCGTTGAGTTTCTCGGAAGTCTCGGTGGATTATCCGCTTACCATCAAGTCATAAGAGCGATCATCTTAAGTACGCACTCCCGCGAACCTCACATCTTACAGCGGGATTACTAGTCCAGGCTAAATCTCTCGTAATGTAAACTCATAGGGTGATCTCAGGATTACCAATCCAGGCCAAATCCCTTGTAGTGACAAACACTCGTAATGAGCTCAGATATGAATTACCAGTCCAGGCTAAATTCAGAACCTAGTCGGATAACCCGTCCGGGCTAAATCCACAATGCACACATATTCTTTGGGAGGCTCGATCACTCAAGGAACACCTGTCCAGGCTAGATCCTTTCTATATTTGAGATCAACGGATTACCCGTCTGGGCTAAATCCTTTTCGGTAACACATGTAGGATCTCGAGTCATGTAAGCCATGGTTTATCCATCGAATTTCCCTTTTTACTTCAACCGGGACATTTATTATCATATCATTATTATTAACATATTTCATTGATTTTCATGCCATCATTATAACCTATTACAATACATTCATAACACATGCATTAAGCATATTTCGTTTTCCTCGATCGACCTCCAGAATTGGTTTCTCAGGGTCTATAACAATAAAATTAAATCATAAATATCTCACATTATTCTTTTCGGGCCTAAATTTTAGCCTCGAACAAAATGACCATTTTGCCCCTAACCTTTCACATTATTTACGATTTAGTCCCTAGGCTCGTATGATGAAATGCATGAATTTTCTACATTACCCAAGCCTAACTGAATATTCTTTCCTCTTATGGCAGGCCACATTTTTCCATTATTTCACATTTCTACCACATATTTTACACTTTTTGCAAAAAGGCCCTTTTAGGGGATTTTCATGAAAATCACCTAGAAAAATATGTTTAACACACATCCAACTTTCATATTCCTCCATAAAACATCAAAGATTAAACATGTCACCCATGGTTCACTTTGCAAACATGAACCCTAGCTCAAAATATGGGTAGAAATGGAGAGAGTAAGCTACCAGGATTTCAAAAATACGAAAAACATTAAAAATGGGGCTAGGGAGCACTTACTATTGAGCTTGGAAAGCTTGATAACCCTAGCTATGGAGAACCCCAATTTTCAACAGTAACATGGAGAGAATTGGCTGATTTTTTCCTTCATTTTCCCATTTTATTTCATTAATTAGCCAAATGACCAAAATGGCCTTAAGCCCTTTCTTTAAAATTTTATCCATACATTCCATTTTTGTCCAAAAACTTAGAAATTGGGCAAATTACTCTTTAAATACTTCTAATTAATAATTTAAAGCAATTTCATACAAATTGCTTCTAGAATCCAAGTTTTACACTTTAGTCAATTTGGTCCTTATTTTCTAATTGGACACCTTACTCATAGAATTTCTTCATGAAACTTTAAAACATGCATATTTTCCTATTTTAGACCTTATAATAATCATAAAATAATTACTTCAATGTCAAATTTGTGGTCCCAAAATCACTGTTTCGACCAGGCCCTATTTTGGGATGTTACACATTGTATTGTGATTACGTGTAAGACCATGTCTGGGACATTAACATCGTTATTTGATTTTATGTAAAACCCTGTCTGGGATAGTGGCATCGATATGTGATAATATAAGACCATATCTGGGATATGGCATTGTACGAGCTATATGTGATTGACAAGTATCCTTAACGATTCCGAATGGTTCAAGGGCATAGTTAAGACGAGAATGAAAGTACAATCAAATTAAGTGATACAGGTTTGTACAGAACCTATATGAGAATCAAGTGAAGATAATTTGGTAAGTTCTTAGTGTATCATGTATATGAAATGAGAAAGATTTATGTATAAGTATATTTCATGCCAAAATGTGTTTATTTGGCTATAATGAGGTATGAATTGAATGATATGTGAGATATGAGTTATAGTTGTTTTAACTAAATATACATATGGCACATAGTGTGCGAAATATCACATTTTGATGATATTTCACATAATTCACTTGGTCAAGAGAAGATGATGAATATTGAATTGAATACAGTTTATATATATAATTGCTTACGCATATGAAAGTGTGAATGAATTGATAGGAAGTATTTAAACCATACATGTTTTGAATGAATAAACTCATGAAAATCCTGATCATCTGTGTGCTTGAATTCGAGATAGAATGGTGAAATCATATGAATTATATCATGTTTTGAGTAATTGTTTAAAATGTGGTTATTTATTAATATGAGTTTATTACCATACGAGCTTACTAAGCTTTATAGCTTATTTTGTTTTCTTTCTATGTTTATAGAGTTTTGGAGGCTTACTCGGGTTGGAAGTCGTCGGAGATTTCATCACACTATCCGGCTATAGTTTGGTACTTATGAGCTTTGTGATTTTGGTTGTATGGCATGTATAGGCTTGAGGCTTTTTGATAAAGGTTTTGGTGATATATTTGGTCATTTTATATGGCTTACTAATGACTTATGTTTGATGTGTAATTTTCCTTGTTTAATGGCATAATTTGGTATGGTTAATGATGGTTCAAGATGATCATTTGGTCATTTGGTATATGATGAGTATTTACTTATGAAAAGCATGATTTTGGACTTGATAAAGGAATGGCTAATAGATGATTTATGATTCAAGCTTTGTGTGTGATTGAGGGTAGTAAAAATAAATATTGAAATAGATTATATTGATGAGTATGATATGAATTTTGGTATATGTTTGAATAGGTGATAATGAGGAATGAATCATGCCAGTTTAGTATTTGTTTGAATGTACAAATGGTATTGAATTGAGTATATGAATGCTTGATTATGAAATAGCATTGTTTGGCTGCTTATAAATGTATTGAAATGGCACTATTTTGGTTATTAAGTGTGCTTGTGGAAAGGGTGGCAAACTGGCTTTACGAATGGCCTATTTTTGTCCACACGAGCAGAGACACAGGCGTGTGTCTTAGCCATGTGCGACACACGGTCATGTTACATGGCTGTGTGTCCCTTGAGTACCCTTTCGAATTAAGGCAGTACACCCTACAGTTTTGATATGGTCTAGACACACGAGCGTGTCTATTGGCCATGTGAGGCACACGGGCTGGCACATGGGCGTGTGGTCAGCCGTGTGGCCCAAGTCAGTAACCTCCCTAATTTTCCCATGGCCATGGCACACGGGCGTGACTTCGACTGTGTGGTACAACTTAGTATGTACGCCCTGATTTTACATGGCCTGTGTCACGAGCGTGTCTGTTGACTGTGTGAGGCATACGACCCGTTCACACAGGCGACTAACCCTTATATGTTCAAAAATTTTTTAAGTTTCTTAAAGTTTGCAAATATTATTGGTTTAGTCCCAAACCACTTCTAAGCATGTTTTAAGGTCTCGTAAAGCCTTATAAAGGACATTGTGAATGTTTTGAATGGATTTTGAGTATGAATATATAAATATATGTGAATGAAGTGTGTTATCCAATAATGCCTCGTAACCTTATTCCGGTGACGGATACGGGTTAGGGATGTTAGGTTTCACATGGCCAAGACACACGCTCGTGTGCTAGGCCATGTGTCTCTCACTGCTGAGACCCACGCCTATGTCTCTACCCGTGTGATCAATTCTGAGCGTTCTATTTTCTAAATTTTAAGGATGCAGGGGACACAAAGCCAAACCACATGCCAGTGCACATGGCCGTGTGTCACACACGCCTACGTGTCTTACCATGTAGACAAAATAAGGCCATTTCCTAGCATTATTTCTCACCCAAATTTTGCCTCGTACCTACATTAACATTTTAACACATTTCCAAACCAATTCAAGACATCTAAATCAAGCCAATATTAACATTATTTATGATATATCTTCACATATATCCAAACTTACCTTTTGAAAGACATATATGTTTACCATATTTCAATCTAACCATACCATTTCCAACATATATCTTCACATACATGAATGGTTTTGGTTGTTTTTTCATGCAAGAAGGTAAAGTGATAGCTTATGCTTTCAGACAGTCAAAGTTGTATGAAAAAAATTATCCGACACATGATTTAGAATTGGCAGCAATTGCGTTTGCATTAAACATTTGGCAACACTATTTCGAATACCACACGGCCTAAGAGAATGGCGTGTCTTCTTGCCATGTGAGTTACACGTCCTGGCCACACGGCCGTGTGACCCCTGTAGTTTGAATAATTTTATCTTTTTCTGAAAAATTTCATATGTTTTCAATTTAGTCTCGAGTCATTTCCAATTTCTGCTTTGGGCCTCGAGGGCTCATATAAGAGACTGTATGAATATTTTTTATTGATATTACCATGATTTAACTTGTGATTTGTTTATGGTTGTAAATTCTTTATTGTTTAACGCTATGAGTCGGTAATGCTCTGTAGCCCTGATCCAGCGACGGATACGGGCTAGGGGTGTTACACTACTCGTAGAGTCAACTGCTCTAATAGTTAAGACTAACCATCTCTACAATTGGAATTGTAGATGACATAATAATCTTTCTCAGTATTTGAACCAAATGCTCACTTTGATTCTTTTACAGGATTACGGACTCATTTAGATTATCTACTAAAGTATGTCATCTTTCTTGCAATGTAAACGTTCTTTACAGTGCCATTTATTTTAGTTTCAACTTTAGACAATCAATGAGCTAATATTTGCTCATCACAATTTTGCTATGCATGCAAAATATAAAAGACATAATAGTGAAATGTGAAATTAACTTTATTTCTCCATTCATTGGTCAAATAATAAAAAAAGTAACATGTCTAATACAATATGGGCACATTTCCCAACAGGACCTCCATTTTGATTTCCTCCACGGGACACGTAGCTACTCTCTCCTATAATGGAATCCAAGAATTTGGAAGCCCATACTCGAGGAGGGCACAATGAGGACTCGACACGTGTCCATCGACTTGAATGTCTGAGGTTTATTGGATCTAACTACCGTGGGTGGTAGGCCAAATTGGAATAGTTCTTCAAGGCAGAGGGGTTTCTTGAACATTCTATAGTTCGATTGATGATGCTACATTTAGAAAGCAAAGCACTCGATTAGCATCATTTCTGCTTTCAAAGGAAAGGAGGGATCTATATTCAGACATGGGACACCTATGCTTGTGGTCTACGGGAAAGGTTTGGCTTAGTATCATTTCAAGATCCGATGTTAGAGTAGGTATCTTGGAAACTACATGGTTTGGTGGATGAATTCCATGATGAATTTGTGAGTTTACTTAACCAACTTCAACTTCCTAAATCCTATGCTTTAAGCATTTTTTTTCCAGTAACCTTAGGGAAGATATTGGTTATAATTGGCATTATTTAAACCTAAGAGTTTGTTAGAAATGTAATTAGTAGCTAAATAGGTGGATTTGATTTTGGCTACTACGACAAAGAAAGGAGCTACATGAGAGTTTGTTGGTCACTCTAGGGGTCCTTCCCTTTTCCCTATTACTAAGGCAAGCTTAGTTTCTATGTTCACTATAGGCTCTCATTTTTCGATAGGATATACTACAACACCTATTCCTTAAGGACAAAAAACCCTACTAAGGTGCTTTTCTAGGCTTTGATGGAGGATCAGAGACGTTGGGGGCCGATGGTTTTGGTCTAGGGCCAAATATTGCCCTGGCCATAAGTGCACCAAATCACAGCTTTATCAGCTCATACTAGAACCTCTGGAATGAAAATTTCCAAGACTATCCAAAGGATTTGGAGCAGCCCTTGCAAGATGTGGATTCTTCACAGACACTAGTGCTTTCTTTGGATGCAATACATGGCTCTTTTGGACCAAACACCATGAGGATTTCAATTACTGTAGGAAAAATAGAGCTATAACATTAGTGGACTTTGGAAGCACCCATAACTTCATGGATGTTTGATTGGTTAAGAAGTTACAGCTGGCCTTAGATCATTCTAATCCACTTTGAGTGACAATGGCGAATGGTTGAATTCTTCTCACTCAAGGACATTTTCGAGGGGTCACATGTAATTCACAGGGGAGAGAATTTACTATTGAATTTTTGGTAATTTCCTTAAGGGGATCTTACTTTGTCTTGGGAATTCAATGGTTACACTCCCTAGGGCCTCTTGTGTGGGATTTCTCTTCCCAAACCATAAAATTCCATAATCAATGTTAAGAATGCCTTCTGTAGGGTATTCAACCAGGTGCACCTCAAATTACACCAGCCTCTAAGGTATTTAAATGTTTTTCATTGATAACTCAAGGATCAGGCCTATACTTTATGGTTTTGGTGTAGCAAATAGTTTAGTCTAGTCCTTCTCATACATATACAACAGACTTACAATAGCTTCTTGAGGAGTATGAAGATATTTTTAGGTACATTTAGGGCTTTCTTTTGTTAGACAACATGATCATCATATTCCTCTTATAGATGAGAGTGCAATGGTGCTTGTTCAACCTTATAGATATCCTTCTATGTAGAAAGGGGAAATTGAGAAACTAGTTTGTGAAATGTTTAAATCAGGAATTATAAGAAACAGTAGAAGTCCATTCGTATCTCCCATTGTTATGGTTAAAAAAAGGTAGTTGGCGTCTCTATATAGACTATAGAAAATTGAACCAAATGACTGTTAAAGATAAGTACCTAATTCCAGTGATCGAAGAATTACTCGATGAGCTTGGTCAGGCTATTTTCTTCTCTAAGCTTGATTTGCATTCTGGTTTCCATCAGATTTCAATGAAGGATGGGGATGTACGCAAGACAACATTTTAAACCCACGAGGGTCACTATGAGTTCTCAGTCATGCCCTTTGGCTTGTTTAATACACCCTCCACATTTCAATCATTGATGACTAGTGTATTTAAGCCCCTTCTTAAAAGGTTTTTACTAGTATTTTTTGATGACATACTAGTATATTCTGCTACTTGGCTCAAACACTGACAGCCTCTAGATGTACTAACATATAAAGTGTGAATATTGCAGCAAAAGATGTATTAATGAGGTTGTATCCACAAGTATACGAGTCCATTGTAATATAGTTAGGTGAGTACTCCAAGGGAGGCAAAGGTAAAATAAAAGGAGTTTCTAGAGTTTTTATAATAATAAAAATAATATAATATAAAGAACTAAAATTCGAGAGATTGAAGAATAAAAATAACCAAATCTAATTATGGTTGATGTAATAGCCCGTTTTTGGGTCAAATCAGAATAGTGGTTTCAGGACTACAAATTTGAAGTAGAAATATTCATCTTATTACTATATTAAGGTCTACATCATGATGGAATAATTGTGTTAAAATTTTGTTAAGAAATTTTATCGATTGAGTGCTCAATTTGACGAGAAGGATTAAATTGCAATAGGTGCAAAATTTGAGTTCTATAAGTTAAAGGTGTCTAATTGCTATGAAATTTTAAATTGGAGGTCCTTAAATGGTAATTAGTCCCATTATACCTTAAGGTGGACAAAAATTGGACATGGTTAGGTGAAATTTTAAAGTTATGCATTAAGGGCATTTTAGTAATTTGCTAAATAAAGACAAAATTAACTAAATAAAAGTGTCCATCTTCTCAATTTGGTCCCCCCATAGCCGAATTTTACAAGAAGCCATAGCTAGGGTTTTGGCAAAGCTTTCAAGCTCGATTGTAAGTCTATTCTTGTCCCGTTTTTATTTTTTTTATATTTTTGAGATCGTTGTAGCTTGATCTAGCTATTTCAAGGACTAATTTGAAAGAAAGCTAAAGTCTAAAATTTTACCCATGTTGAATATGTTTGTATTTTGATGTTTCATGGTAGAAAATTCATGTTTGTTGTTAGTTAAACAACATTTGTAAAGTGATTTTCGATAAAAAATGTCAAATAGGGACTTACCTGTAAAAGGTTGTAAAATGTGTAGAAAAGTGTGAATAAATGAAAAATGTGTGCTATTATGAGTACAAGTAATATTTGGCTAGGCTTGGGTTGTGATGAAATTGAAAGAAATTCATTCTACGAGCCTAGAGACTAAATTATAAAATGTTGAAATGTTAGGGGAAAAAATGTAATTTTTGTCATAATGTGATTTTGGACTGAATTGAATAGCTTGATAATTAAATAAGTTAAATGTGGTATTATAGATCAAGAAAAACAAAGTTCGACTGTAGATCGGGGGGAAAATAAAGTAATTGACAAATATATCCCTTTTTTGCTATTTTTGGAAATGAGGTGTAACACCCCAAACCCGATCTAGACGTTATGGTCGAATCTGGCGTGTCACATCGAAGTGTTTTTCGAAAATTAATCTTTTCAGTAAATATCCGTTATTGAATCTAAATCCTTTTATTATTATTTAACAAAATTTCTCGTTAAAACATTTACCAATTTGTTTGCCTTTGGTATATTACCTCAATTTAAACCGCGGAAGCATTTTGAAAACTTTGTTGTTGAAATCTCGTGTTCTTTAGAAAATCATGATTATTTTGAAAACTCGTGTTTTCCTAGACTAGCAATTTAATATAATAAATCAAAATCCCAATTAAAACTTAAAACCCACAACCTGCCTTATTACATAAATTGAAACCCAAAACGAAATCTAATAGCAAAGAAACAGAAGCTGTAGTGTGGCCATCTCCGAGTCCCCCGCGGCACCGATATGCCTAAGGATTACCTGAATAGTTAAAACAAATGGGTGAGTTTACGAAATACTCAGTGTGTAATCCCAATAACAAACAAATAGTGAATAACACAGTCTGGACCTAAGCCATGATAGGTAACAGCCTGGGCCTGAGTGCTATTCAATATTAGTACAGTCTGGGCCTTAGCCCTATACAGTATCAGTATAGTCTGGGCCATGGCCCTATACAGTAACAGTGTGGGCCTAATCCAAATGCAATATCACTACAGTGTAATGCAATTATGCATCCCACCCAAATCCAGCCAACACACCACCCGTACCAACCAACAAACTATATGGGGATATAAATCGACCCACCTAGCCAGCACATCGATATCGTAGTAAAGCTGCCAGGAATAATAATGCAGCATAGTTACGAGAAACAGTAAATGTGGCAAAGCCACCAGTAATAATGAATGTGACATATTCACCAGTATAGTACTTCTACCATATCAAAATCCCAACCCCATGCAATATGTCATGTCATGAATATTATGTGTAGGTAAAATCATACTCAGTACAATCATATATGTAAATCATAAGCACATCAGTCATACGGAACACAAGGGCATAATTATCATTTTACCCCATAGGGGCATTACGATCATTTTACCCTATAGGGGTATTACGGTCATTTTACCCTATAGGGGCATTACAGTCATTTTACCCTACAAGGGTATTACGGTCATTTTACCCTACAGAGGCATTACGATCATTTTACTCTTCATGGGTATTACGGTCATTTTACAAACCAGGGTTTTAATGACCCAATAGAAGGTCCACTGTCGCCTCGAGCAACTTAAGTAACCTAAACAGACCCAACAGTGTAAATGGGCCTAAGGCCCATACTCGGACCAAGTGGGCCCACACACTCGTGTGGCCGATTTAGCCCAAATTTAGATACGACTATGTGGGCACCATAGCCCGGTTCACTAATACTCACTTATCGCAGATTTTATTCATGTGGGCCCACAAGCCTATTGGGCCCACACAGCCCATCGAGGCCCAAAACATCCTAAGTCATGTGCGCGACATGACAAGTCAAACTATTTCTCGCTTAACAACGAAATTTACCCACGTTGGTCCACGGGCCCATTAGGCCTATTCAGCCCATTTCATGGCTTAATTGGCCAACTATGGCCTAAGCCCACGAATTCGTTCATGGTGGCCTCACTCATCGTACGCCCACGTTCCATGAGCTAGGTTCACCACACACGTGATCGCACGCTCATGTGGCATCATACGCCATATTTTTAGCTTTTCGGCATTTTACCGATCTACAGTCATAGCAGAGTGAACAACACACACATTTTTGGCTTTTCAGCGGTTATCAAAATAGGGCATACGATTACACACCTGCTTACAAAAACGTGAAGGATCCGCGAGTACTCCAACCTACATTCTTCCCAAACATTCAATCAATCGTTCACTTATTAGGGTTCATAGGCTCTTAATCCCCAAATCAATAATACTATCTACCTCAATTGAACAAACCACGACCTATTCTACTGAATCGTAGTAGACTAAAACCGATCCTACTTTACTTGCTGATAATCTAAAAAATCAAAAGATCTTACTAGGTGAGATTGCCTAGGCTTATGACATAAATCTTACAGAGGTATAGGGGCATTCGGCCTATTCTCAAATAATAAGAAAGGTAATGCTTTTACCTTAATAGAATAATAGAAGAAAGGGGTTTGACGACTTGAGTACTTCTGCACTTCACCACTCCTCAGGAATACCTAAAACCCCACGATCACATCTTGTCAAGAACTTTTGTAGAACTGGAATAGAGAGGGAGAGATGGGACAAGGAATGTTCGGCCAACTCAAAATAAGAAGAAATCAAAATATCGAGAGGAAAGGAGAATAGAAAATAGAGAAAAAGATGGGAAAAAAAGAGACTAAAATCGGTCAAGAAAATGAAAGGTAAGAAAGGTGAAAGAATGAGAGTAGTCGACAGAGGTTAAGAGAGGTATTCAGCAATACACATGACTTTACCCAAATGGTCAACTCGACAATGCCAGCAACCAAAATGGAAACCAAAATAAGAGACTACTTTCGGCACTTCAGTTCATAATAGAATCAGCAGAAAAGGAAGGATTCCCCCAAAGCAAAAGTGACCAAAACTGAACAAAAGAGAGTGGAAAAACTAGCTTAGCCAAATTTCCACACCCCTAATGCCCATTTCGGCACATTTCCCTCAACTCATCAAACTCCTAACTTTTCTCCACAAAACCCTCCCCAATCTTCTCCTTGAATCTCTCCCCTTATCACTCCACAAAACACTGCAACCACTCCTCCATGACCATTTCAACTTAGGATCCCAAACCAACTGCAATACTAGCCGTCCATGTAGCAAAATAAATATCCATCATAATACTGTGGCGACACTCGAACCCCTGACCACATGCACACTCCTAACACCTCCTTGCCACTTGACCACATGCTTCTTTTTGTCACCTTTTAACCTTAATTAATTAAAAGGCTTACTACCTAACATTCAGGGTTTTATTCACTTAAAACCAAAAATTTTGCTAAAGCCAAGGTTTGAACCCAAGACTTCTCCAACACTTCTAAAGACCTTAACCACTAAAGCAAGCCTTCATTTATGTCACTTCTTGCACAACAATTATTCACATGCCGACTTCCAAACGCTCCCCAAGCCCAAGGCCCATTTCTTCTATGCCCAAAATTTGAGGCGTTACACGAGGTAAGTTTGTATGCAAATAAGCTTTATTATAATTGTATTTTAAATACTTTAATTTTGTATGAAATGTGTAAACGAATCATGGACACGTTCAACGATGTTTTAGCAAGCGAGAAATCTGAGTCGAACCTTAGGAATGGTTAGGATACAACTGACATGTCACTAGGGTTTTATGTTATGTGATGGGGGTGTTGGTCCTGTATGTCCTACCGGTGGCTGAGTATACCGGCATCTATTGCGGTTACTTGATAGCTTGTGTGAGAAGCACCATGTAGCTACGTCTTGACTGACAGCTTGTGTGAGCAGGCTCGATGATGGCTCGAGAGCTAGCATATATGTGTTATGAGATAGAGGTAGCAATGGCTACATATGTGACACCTTGTGTGCAAGGTTTCCCGAGTATCTGATATTATTATTTTGATTGGTTTATTGAGTAAGTCAACGATGAGAATAAGTATGAAATTATTATGAGATGGTACAGGTATGTACATAAAGCTTATGATTATTAAGTTTGTGAAATGATGAATTTCAAGGTGAGTTTGTGATGGAATGAATTATGGTCATGAGATTATGGTATATTACATTATCTTATATATATTACTTGAATGTTAAATGTATGTTAAGATTAGCTTATTTCTTTCATACGAGCTTACTAAACTATATAGCTTACTCCATTTTATTTTCCCATGTTTTATAGTGCCACCAAGCTAGCTCAGATTGGAGATCGTCAGAGATCGCATCACGCTATCAAACTATTATTTTGGGTGTCAATGATTTTAAAAATTTTGAGTATATGGCATGTATAGGGACTTGGTCATTTTGTTATATGTGTCATCATGATTTTTTCCAAATGTATTGGATTCTAATAGTCAAAGGCTTGATTTGGTATTTGGCCATGTAAATTGGCTCATTTTGGCTAAATTAATTGTAAGTTCATATATATATGCATGTGTAACACCCCTTACCCGTATCCGTCGCGGAACAGGGTACGAGGTATTAACAAATTATAGTATATGCTATTAAATAAAACCCAACAAAAATAAGGCGTGCAATTTGATCATTATAACATATTCCATTAACAATACAAATCAACTTCAAAGGCTTCGTACAAAATGATTAGTTTGATACTATAAGTAGTAATTTGAACCTAGACAATTATGACACGTAACAAATAACTAAGTTTGCTATACATGCCATATTTCAAAATGTTGAGTTCAGATACCAAGAGTATTGATAGTGCGGGCGGATCTTCTACGATCTCTGACTCCTGTGCTAGTTGAATGACACTATAAGACAAAGGAGAGAAAAGAAAGTAAGATTATTGCTTAGTAAGTAGGTATATAAATAACAAATAAGAAATCTAATATGTTTACAACATAACTCAATTATGTCATATTTTTAATTTTAATTGTTTACTCCAATTTGGTCAAGCTGTCCCTCCTGCGTCATGATCACTAAATAAATCATAACTCGAGTTACGAAACTCGAAATTCAAATACGTAAAATTTCTCTGAATCTAGACTCATAAAAAATATTACTAATTTTTTTCTAAAATTTTTGGTTCAGCCAATTAGTACAGTTTATTAGTTAAAGTTTCCCCTGTTACACAGCTCAACTGATCTGACCCCTGTTCACTACGAATTAAATTTCTCTCAGTATACAATTCAAATAACCATGAAACCTGTTTCATTTAAAATTAGACTCAATAAGGAATTTAGGAATATAAACTATATTTCTTAATTTGTTTTGTACAATTTTTAATGATTTTTCAAAGTTGAAACAGGGGATTACATAGTCATCCTGAGCAAGTCTCACACAATTGTAAATATATCAAAATATAGAATTCCTTTGCTTTTTCTGTTTCTTTTATATGAAAATAGACTCATTAATATTTAATTTTATATCTCATTCACTCTCTGATTCAATTTATACTATTTTTGGCGATTTTTCAAAATCACGTCGCTACTACTGTCCAAAACAGTTTTAATGCTAATTTCATTCTTTCACACATTCTTTATACTAACCTCATTTTAACTTACATATAAATATATATACCACAAATCATTTTCACCACATTTCATACATCACAAGTGTAGGTCCATGACTACAATGTTTCCACAAAACCATCCCATTGAACAATTCAGATTAATCCTCGATACTTGATGGTTTCAGCACACAGCCCACCATAATATTTCATTTAATTCGGCTCTCTTGTACACATGGTGAACACTTAGTACCACTCATGCGACCTAGCCAATTTATCTCGTAGCTCTCTTGTCTACATGGTGTCCTTCACTTGGAATCACGCATGCGACCTAGCTACATTTATCTCTCATGTAGCTCTCTTGTCTACATGGGATACATCCCGTATCACACATGTGACCTAGCTACTACATAGTATCTCGTAGCTTTCTTGTACACATGATGTGCACTCGGCATCATACATGTGACCTAGCTACGCTCCCTCTATTTCATTCGATTTTTTTCCGAATGTTCAACTGGGATCTCTCTCTATTATTTATTTCCATTCTTCCAATAGTCGATTTATACTTCAACATCAGCTAGTATATACATATAATAGGGTGAAATATAAGAATGTAAATGAAATTAATGTATTATTTACATACAAACTTACCTCGGTGCAAAATATGGGAATTTTTCAATTTAGTCCAAAACTTTCTCCTTTCCCCGTTCGAGATCGATTCCACGTCTTTCTTGATCTATAACAACATATTTAGCTCATTTAACACTCAAACTATTTATTTTAATCCAAAAATCACATTATACAAAAATTACATTTTTGCCCCCTAACTTTTACAAAATTACAATTTTGCCCCAAGGCCCGGAAATGTAATTTCAGCCCTTATTCTTATGTTTAATTACCTACTGATCATTTCCCTCTTCTATGGCAACATCAAATTCTCACTCTAACACATAGTTATGAACAATAGGTATTTTTATCGATTATACTGTTTTGTTAATTTTCGTTAAAAATCGCTTAGAAAAGATCGTTCCCCTAACTTCAAACATTCATATTCTACCATCAAACAACAAAATACATGTCTATCATCCATGGGTAAATTTTTAAACATAAACCCTAACTCGAACTAATGGTAGAAATAAGTAAACCGAGCTACGAGAATTTCAAAAATATGAAGAACATTGAAAATGGGGCTTGAATTCACTTACTATGAAGCTTGAAAGTTGATGAAACCCTAGCTATGGAGGAGAGCAATTTTCGGCAGCAACTAATGAGGATGATAACCAATTTTGTGTTATTTTTCCCATTTTATTTCATTTAATATACAAATGACCAAAATGCCCTTACTACTAAACTTTCAAAAAAATTCCCTCCATGTCCAACTTTTTTCCATAACTTAAGAATGGGTCAAATTGCTATTTAAGACCTTCTAATTAATATCCCAAAGCAATTTCATACTAAAAACTTCTAAAACACAAGTTTTACAATTTATTCGAGTTAGTCCCTATTCTCAACTTAAGCGCGAAATGCACAGAATTTCATCACGAAATTTTCATGAAATCATAAAATCATATCATAAACCCCAAAATAATTATAAAACGATTATTTCTATCTCGGATTTGTGGTCACGAAACCACTATTCCGATTAGGCCCTAATTCGGGTTGTCACAATTCTCCCCCCTTTAGAGATTTTCGTCCCCGAAAATCTTACCAGTAAAGAGGTTCGGGTACTGTTTCCTCATAGCTTCCTCGAGTTCCCACGTAGCCTCATCTATCCCATGTCTGTGCCACAATACTTTCACTAACGCTATACTTTTATTTCTTAACTGTTTAATTTCTTGAGCCAAAATCTTTATTGGTTCCTCCTCATAGGTCATATCCGGTCGAATCTCAATTTCTGTTGGAGAAATCACATGTGAAGGATCAGAACGATAACGTCGCAACATTGATACATGAAACACGTTATGAATTCTTTCTAACTCTGCCGGTAAGGCCAACCGATATGCCACTGGTCTAATCCTCTCAGTAATCTCGTACGGCCCAATAAAACGCGGACTCAACTTGCCTTTTCGACTAAATCTCAGAATCTTTTTCCATGGTAACACCTTCAAGAACACTTTATCACCCATCTGAAATTCAATCTCTTTTCTTTTTAAATCGGCATGACTTTTGTCGATCTGAAGCAGGTTTCAAGCAATCCCGAATTACTTTTATTTTCTCTTCGGTTTCTTTAACTAGATCAACTCCGTGAATCTGTTTCTCACTAAGTTCGGTCCAATATAAAGGAGTCCGACACTTACGACCATACAAGGCTTCGTACGGTGCCATTTGTATACTTGACTGATAACTGTTATTGTAGGCAAATTCAATCAAAGATAGATATTTTTCCCAACTACCTCCAAATTCTAGGACACAGCATCTAAGCATATCCTCGAGTACCTGGATTACTCTTTCCGACTGACCATCTGTTTGTGGATGAAATGCGGTACTAAAGTTCAATTTTGTACCCAAAGCTTCTTGTAACTTTTTCCAAAATCTTGAGGTAAATCTCGGATCTCTATCTAATATTATAGACATAGGTACTCCGTGCAACCTCACAATTTCAGCAATATATAATTCGGCTAATTTATCAAGTGAGTAATCGGTACGTACTGGTATAAAGTGGGCTGACTTTGTTAATCTATCAACCACTACCCAGACAGCATCCTTCTTTTTAGGAGTTAAAGGCAAACCAGTTACAAAATCCATGGTAATCTTGTCCCATTTCCATTCAGGCACCATTACCGGTTGAAGTAATCCTGAAGGCACTTGATGTTCAGCTTTTACTTGTTGACAGATCAAACACTTAGTTACAAATTCAGAAATGTCCCTTTTCATACCTGGCCACCAATACAACTTCTTTAAATCATTATACATTTTTGTGCTACCAGGGTGAACTGATAAACAGCCACTATGCGCCTCATGTAATATTTTCTGAATCAATTCATCGTTTTTCGGTACATATATCCTATCTCGAAACATCAAACAGTCATCTGGTCCAACTCGAAAATCTAAGTCGTAACCTGATTCACATTGAGTTCTCTTGGTTCGCAACTCACTATCGTTCTTTTGAGTATCACAAATCAACTGGAGAAATAACGGTTTAGCCCTCATCTCTGCTAAGATTGACCCATCATCAGACAATGCTAACCCCGTATTCATGGCTCTCAAAGTAAAAAGAAATTTCCTGCTCAAGGCGTCAGCAACCACATTTTCTTTTCCCGGATGATAATCAATCACTAAATCATAATCCTTTAATAATTCAAGCCATCTCCTCTGTCGCAGATTCAAATCCTTTTGATTCATCAAATACTTCAAACTTTTGTGATCAGTAAAAATTCAGCATTTTTCACCATACAAATAATGTCGCCAAATCTTCAAGGCAAAGACAATAGCGGCCAATTCCAAATCATGTGTAGGATAGTTCTTCTCATCGGTTTTAACTGTCTCGAAGCATAAGCTACCACTTTACCCTCTTGCATCAACACACATCCAAGGCCTGTCAATGATGCATCACTATAAATTACGAACTCTTTTCCTGGCTCGGGCTGTATTAAAATTGGTGCTTCAGTCAATCATGCTTTCAACTTTTCAAAACTCTGCTGACATTTGTTAGTCCATTCAAACTTAACATTCTTTTGCAACAACTTAGTCATAGGAGAAGCAATCATCGAAAATCCCTCAACAAAACGTCTATAATACCCGGCTAAGCCTAAAAAGCTTCTAACCTCGGATACATTCTTGGGCGATTTCCAATCAACGATCGCAGAAATCTTGCTTGGATCCACCCGAATACCATCACCTGAGACTATATGTCCCAAAAATCCGACTTCACGAAGCCAGAACTCACTTTTACTGAACTTAGCAAACAGTTTCTTTTCTTTCAAAATCTGCAATATGGTTCTCAAGTGTTCGGCATGTTCAGACTCATCCCGAGAATAAATTAGAATGTCATCTATAAACACTACTACAAACTTATCCAAATATGGCCGGAAGATCCGATTCATTAAGTCCATAAATATAGCTGGAGTATTTGTTAAGCCGAAAGGCATCACAAGAAACTCATAATGTCCATACCTTGTCCTAAAGGTGGTTTTCAGCACATCCGACTCCTTAACTCTCAGCTGGTAGTAACCAGACCTCAAATCAATCTTTGAAAACACTGTGGCCCCCTTTAACTGATCGAATAGATCATCAATCCTCGGTAATGGTTACTTGTTCTTTATAGTCACCTTATTAAGCTGACGGTAATCAATGCAAAGTCTCATTGAACCATCCTTCTTCTTTACGAAAAATACAGGAGCACCCTAGGGAGAGAAACTCGGTCTCACAAATCCCTTGTCTGTTAACTCCTGCAACTGAGCCTTCAATTCTTTTAATTCAGTCGGAGCCATTCTATATAGAGCAATCGAGATCGGTACAGTACCCGGAAACAAGTCAATGGCAAACTCTATCTCTCTGTTCGGAGGCAACCTAGGCAATTCCTCTAGAAATACACTGGAAACTCACAGACTATCGGTACTGATTCAAACTTCAGTTGAGGCAACTCAGTATTCATTACATAAGCCAGATAAGCTTCACACCCTTTTCTCATGTATTTCTGTGCAGACATGTGTGAAATCACCATAGGCAATTTATTTGATTCATCTGTTTCAACCCACAGAATTTCTCTATTTTCACATTTCAACTCTAGTGTTTTTTGTTTACAATCTACCTTGGCATCATACAATGTCAACCAGTCCATTCCCAAGATAACGTCAAACTCATCAAATGGTAACAGCATCAAATTAGCCAGAAAATAGTGACCTTGAATCATTAATGGGCAATTCTTGCAGACCTTGTCAACTAGCACATATTGGCCTAAGGGGTTCGACACTTTAATCGTAAACTCAGTAAACTCAACAGGCAACTTTTTATTAGATACTAAATTCATGCAAATATAGGAATGAGTGGACCCGGGGTCAATCAGTGCAATAACAATAGTATCATAAAGAGAAAATGTACCAGTAATGACATCGAGAGATGATGCATTTTCTCGGGCGCGTATAGCATAAGCTCTAGCAGGTGCTCTAGCTTCTGATCTTGCCGTTGAATCTTTCATCGCAGTTTTACTACTAGTCCCACCTCTAGTATTTCTCGGTGGTCTACCTCTACTAGCGGTGGTATTCTGTCTAGCACTCTAAAATCTTTCTTCTTTAACTTTCTCCGGACAATCTCTAATAAAATGCTCGCGAGAACCGCACCTGAAACAAGCTCGCTCGGTTCCCCAACATTCACCATAATGTTGCCTGCCACATTGCTGACACTCGGGCTTTCTAGGTCGCACATTACCCACACTTGCCACCGAAGTAGCTTGAGCTTTAGACCCCGAATATGCTCTACCACGATCTCTGTGTGAATCCCTAATTCAAACTGTCATTCGAGGGTTTGTCTCTTTGGACCTCTTTGATTGAGATTGAAATGGCTTGCTTATCGGCCTTTTTCTGACATCTCGAGCCTCAATAGCAGCTTTTCTTCTTTCTTTGTTTAATTCTTCGGCTTTAAGAGCTCAATCAACCAATACTACAAATTCTTTCAACTCCAAAATTCCTACAAGCACTTTAATGTCCTCATTTAGCCCATCTTCAAACCTTCTACACATAATGGCCTCGGTGGACACACATTCCTGGGCATACTTGCTGAGTCTTACAAATTCGCGTTCATACTCTGCTACAGACATCTTGCCCTGCTTCAATTCAAGGAACTCCTTCCGTTTTTGATCAATAAATCGCTGACTTATGTATTTCTTTCTAAATTCTTCCTGGAAGAAATCCCAAGTAACTCTTTCTTTTGGCACCACTGCTACCAAAGTCTTCCACCAGTGGTAGGCCGAATCCCTCAAAAGTGATACAGCACACATTAAGCACTCCTCGGGTGTACATGAAAGCTCATCAAATACACGGGTAGAATTTTCAAGCTGGAATTCCGCTTTCTCCGGATCATCATCGACCTTTGCTCTAAACTCTTCGGCCCCTTATTTTCGAATCTTGTCAACTGGAGGCTTGTTCATTCTTACCAAATCTATGCCTTGAGCAGCTACAAGAATCGCCTGAGGTATAGGAAGGGGTGGAGGAGGTTGAGCATTTGGATTTGCTCGAATAAATTCAGTATACCAATTGTTCATCATTTGGAGAAAGGCATCCCGAGCCTCATCTCCCTGTCTCAATGTCTCAGGTCTACTTTCCACAGGCGCGGTCCCTTGTGCGGGAGCCGGCGCATTACTAGCAGCCTCATCAGCCGCAGTTCCTTCAGGATCCATTACTATATCAAAACAAAACACAGTTTAGAATAATCAGGACTCACCACACTATCACAATATTTTTATGGCATGTATAACTAGACTTTTACACACTTTATTAGTCCGAGAACCGACTAAACCATGGATATGATACCACTAAATGTAACACCCCTTACCCGTATCTGTCGCCGGAACAGGGTACGAGGTATTAACAAATTATAGTATATGCTATTAAATAAAACCCAACAAAAATATGGCGTGCAATTTGATCATTATAACATATGCCATTAACAATACAAATCAACTTCAAAGGCTTCGTACAAAATGATTAGTTTGATACTATAAGTAGTAATTTGAACCTAGACAATTATGACACGTAACAAATAACTAAGTCTGCTATACATGCCATATTTCAAAATGTTGAGTTTAGATACCAAGAGTATTGATAGTGTAGGCGGATCTTCTACGATCTCTGACTCCTGTGCTAGCTGAATGACACTATAAGACAAAGGAGAGAAAAGAAAGTAAGCTTATAGCTTAGTAAGTAGGTATATAAATAACAAATAATAAATCTGATATGTTTACAACATAACTCAATTATGTCATATTTTTAATTTTAATTGTTTACTCCAATTTGGTCAAGCTGTCCCTCCTGCGTCATGATCACTAAATAAATCATAACTCGAGTTACGAAACTCGAAATTCAAATACGTAAAATTTCCCTGAATCTAGACTCATAAAAATTCTTACTAATTTTTTTCTAAAATTTTTGGTTCAGCCAATTAGTACAGTTTATTAGTTAAAGTTTCCCCTGTTACACAGCTCAACTGATCTGACCCCTGTTCACTACGAATTAAATTTCTCTCAGTATAAAATTCAAATAACCATGAAACCTGTTTCATTTAAAATTATACTCAATAAGGAATTTAGGAATATAAACTATATTTCTTAATTTGTTTTGTACAATTTGTAATGATTTTTCAAATTTGAAACAGGGGATTACATAGTCATCCTGAGCAAGTCTCACACAATTGCAAATATATCAAAATATAGAATTCCTTTGCTTTCTCTGTTTCTTTTATATGAAAATAGACTCATTAAGATTTAATTTTATATCTCATTCAGTCTCTGATTCAATTTATACTATTTTTGGAAATTTTTCAAAATCACGTCGCTGCTACTGTCCAAAACAGTTTTAATGCTAATTTCATTCTTTCACACATTCTTTATACTAACCTCATTTTAACTTACATATAAATATATATACCACAAATCATTTTCACCACATTTCATACATCACAAGTGTAGGTCCATGACTCAATGTTTCCACAAAACCATCCCGTTGAACAATTCAGATTAATCCTCGATACTTGATGGTTTCAGCACACAGCCCCACCATCATATTTCATTTAATTCGGCTCTCTTGTACACATGGTGAACACTTAGTACCACTCATGTGACCTAGCCAATTTGTCTCGTAGCTCTCTTGTCTACATGGTGTCCTTCACTTGGAATCACGCATGCGACCTAGCTACATTTATCTCTCACGTAGCTCTCTTGTCTACATGGGATACATCCCGTATCACACATGTGACCTAGCTACTACATAGTATCTCATAGCTTTCTTGTACACATGATGTGCACTCGGCATCATACATGTGACCTAGCTACGCTCCCTCTATTTTATTCAATTTTTTTCCAAATGTTCAACCGGGATCTCTCTCTATTATTTATTTCCATTCTTCCAATAGTCGATTTATACTTCAACATCAGCTAGTATATACATATAATAGGGTGAAATATAAGAATGTAAATGAAATTAATGTATTATTTACATACAAACTTACCTCGGTGCAAAATATGGGAATTTTACAATTTAGTCTAAAACTTTCTCCTTTCCCCGTTCGAGATCGATTCCACGCCTTTCTTGATCTATAACAACATATTTAGCTCATTTAACACTCAAACTATTTATTTTAATCCAAAAATCACATTATACAAAAATTACATTTTTGCCCCCTAACTTTTACAAAATTACAATTTTGCCCCAAGGCCCGGAAATTTAATTTCAGCCCTTATTCTTGTGTTTAATGACCTACTGATCATTTTTCTCTTCTATGGCAACATCAAATTCTCACTCTAACACATAGTTATGAACAATAGGTATTTTTATCGATTATGCCGTTTTGTTCATTTTCATTAAAAATCGCTTAGAAAAGATCGTTCCCCTAACTTCAAACATTCATATTCTACCATCAAACAACAAAATACATGCCTATCATTCATGGGTAAATTTTTAAACATAAACCCTAACTCGAAATAATGGTAGAAATAAGTAAACCGAGCTACGAGGATTTCAAAAATATGAAGAACATTAAAAACGGGGCTTGAATTCACTTACTATGAAGCTTGAAAGTTGAAGAAACCCTAGCTATGGAGGAGAGAAATTTTCGGCAGCAACTAATGAGGATGATAACAAATTTTGTGTTATTTTTCCCATTTTATTTCATTTAATATACAAATGACCAAAATGCCCTTACTAGTAAACTTTCAAAAAAATTCCCTCCATGTCCAACTTTTTTCCATAACTTAAGATTGGGTCAAATTGCTATTTAAGACCTCCTAATTAATATCCCAAAGCAATTTCATACTAAAAACTTCTAAAACACAAGTTTTACAATTTATTCGATTTAGTCCCTATTCTCAACTTAAGCACGAAATGCACAGAATTTCATCACGAAATTTTCATGAAATCATAAAATCATATCATAAACCCCAAAATAATTATAAAACAATTATTTCTATCTCAAATTTGTGGTCACGAAACCACTATTCCGATTAGGCCCTAATTCGGGTTGTCACAGCATGTATGTATTAATTTCCCTTTGATGATGTGGTTTATATTGATTTGCTAAATGTTGATTGTGGCTTAATGACTTGTTGTGAAATTGATGAGTTTGGTTTATTGGTATGATGGATTATCTTGATAAGTTAATGCAAATTGGAAGTAGTCTTAGTTGTGTTTTGAATGTGAAATTGGTATGATAGATGATGGTATTGCATTGACATGTGTTGGCCATGATTGTGGATGTTTGGTTTGCCTAAGTACACCATGATTATGCCATTGACTTTGTGTATGTGTATGTGTAAATGAGGGTGGCAAATGGCTTGGTAAATAGCATTTATTTTGTCCACATAGGTAGACACGCGGGCGTGTGTCTAGGCGGTGTGTGTACCATAGGCATGTGTTTTGGTCGTGTGTCCCCTGCACCTTAATTTTGAGAAATAGAATGCTTAGAATTGAGCACATGGGCAGAGACACGGGCTTGTGTCTCAACCGTGTGAGGGACACGGCCCCGGACGTGGGCGTGTGTCCTGGCCGTGTGATGTCTGCACCTATTTTATGAAAATTAATTAATCACACGACCTAGCACACAAGCGTGTAGCCTGGCGGTGTAACTTCAATTTGTTTATGCTTTGTAAAATGAAAGTTACACGGGTTAGGGACATAGGCGTGTGTTACCACATGGCCTACCCATACAGGCGTGTCCCAAACTACACAGGCGTGTAACAGCCTATTTTTAGTCAAATCAGAATAGTGGTTTTGGGACCACAAATATAATGTTGAAATATTTATTTTATCATTATCTCAATGTTTACAGCATGATTGAATGATTGTGTGAAAATTTCATTAAGAAATTTTATTGTTTAAATGGTCAATTTAATAAAAGGGACTAAATCGCATAAAGCGTAAAACTTGAGTTCTAATAGCTAAAGGTGTCTAATAGCTATAGAACCTTAAATTTAAAGTCCTTATGTTGTAATTAGACCATTATATTGGTGAGTGGACATTTATGGACATAAAACATGTAAATTTTAATGTTTTAAACCAATGTTAATTTAGTAATTTATGAAATAAAGTTAATCAAATAAAACAAAATCAAATTAAAGCTTCATTATCATCTCCTTTGGCCGAATATTAAAGAAGAAAACCATTTTGTTCATTTTAGGGTTTGGTCACGTTGGAGCATACTTGGTAAGTGATTTTGACTCGGTTTTAATGATTTTTAGGTTTTTGAGATCGTTGAATCTAGTACTAGCTAGTCTAGGGACCATTTTTGTAAAATTGATAAAGATTTTGAAAGATTCCACTAATGAATATGTATGAGTTTTGATCTTTGATGATATATTATGAATATTAATTTTGAAATATACAAGTTTTGTTAAGTGATTTTTTGTGAAAATGCAAAATAGGATTAAATTGTGAAATGTGTAAAGTTTGTGGTTAAAATGCGAAACAAATAAAAAATATGGGCTGCTAGAGGCATTATGGTAATTCGGCTCACATGGGTTTATTGTGAATTTTATTAATTTATGATTTTATAAAATAAGGACTAAATTGTGAAAAATGTGAAATATTAAAGGCAAAAGTGTAAATGTGTTTGAAAGTGTGTTTTGGACTAAATTGAATAGAGAGATGATTAAATAAGTTAATTTTGCTTATATTTAGATCAAGATATGAGAAATACAGATTTGGATCGGGGAAAAGATAAAGTTATCGACTAATCGACTCAATTCATTGTTTTAACATTCGTATGTTATAATTTCATTACAAATGTATTTTATGTGCTTTGATATAGCATGAATTGTGATTATATGATTACAGACAAGTTTAGAAATGATTCGACGAAGATTTAGTAGATGGAATCCTGGTTGTACCTTAGGAATAGGTTAGGATGCTAGTGAGATGTCATTAGGGATACCTTGAGTTGGCTTCGGGTCGAGTGCGAGATAAACTGATTTGGCTTTGAGCCATGCATATCGGTTGATTTGGCTTGGGCCATGATATCAAAATTTTAGATAAGTTACCTTGATTTGGCTTTGGGTCATGGTATAGGTACTTATCGTGTGAGATCCTTGAGTATCCGACTTCTATTCTAAATGGTTCAATGAGTAAATGAAAGATGTGGTTGAGTATTAGGTTGGTACGAGATGGTACAGGTACGTACGGTAATGAATTGAGTTTTGAAACTATGCAATTGATAAGTTCTTTGGTAAGTTATGTGAATGATCATTTGATAGCTTTGAGATTTAATAGAATTGTTGTATATTGTTTTCTATTATTTGAATGATTAATGAATGGTGATAGTTGCTTATTGTTAACGTACAAGCTTACTAAGATATATAGCTTACTTTGTTGCTTTTTCATATTTTATAGTGATTTCAAAGCTAGCTCAGACTCGGGGATCATCGGAAACTACATCACACTATCCACTGACACTTTGGTACTTTTGAAACTATGTTTTGGGTCATATAGCATGTATAGGAACTTTGAGTCATTTTGGTTATGTTTTGGTAATGATATTGGCCATATGAATTGACTTGTAAATGTTTATATTATGGTTTGTATATATATATAGCCATGTATGATGGATTATTTTGGTTTGTTTGGTATATTTGAATAATGTACATATATGTATAGTTATGTCTTGTGAATTGAGTTAGTTGATGGTTATGTGATGATTATTGATAGTAGGTACTATGAATGGTAAATTAATGGATTGTGGTTACTGGTATGTTTGTGAAGTTAAGCCAAATAATGCATATTTGATAATGGTCATTTTGATGATTTGAGAAGTCAAGGATTGGTGTGAGTTGTGATAGTATATTGTGGCATTTATGTGCCTTGAATTGGTTAGTATTAAAATGGTGTAAATCATGCATGGTTTGGAAGTAAATTATATGTCTATTGATGTTGTGTTTTGATACGACCCGCCCTTGGGAACGGCCATTGCATCAGCTTACAAGCGAGGCTCGTCGTGTTTGCAAGCTGGACGTAGCTCAATCTTATTTTGTGGAGCTTCATTTAGCTCGTTTCCAGCTCCTTTCAAGCTCAATGAGCTCGAACTAGCTCAATTTCATTAAGACCTTATTACAGTAGCTGAAATAATTATTTGAGTCATTTAATTAGTTTATTACAGCTCAATTAATATTCATTATTTATTTGGTTTAAAATCTGGTTGGATTTAATTATGCATGATTAATTGTGTTTTTCTTATATGTTATTAAGTCAAATTAAATTCCTACAGCTTATAAATAAGTCTTAATACATGTTTTAATGTGTCTTGTCCAAACTGAATTAATTAGACTTAGTTTAATTAATTGAGTTTTGTTTTAATTATTTGGATTAATGTTGCCTAAATTTCGTTTTTAATATGATTCAGCTGAATAATGATCAACTAAATTCATTTGTTCATGTTGTGTAGGTTGGCCGAATGTGGGTGGAAGCATTTAAGCTAGGTGCATGCATCATAGGTTCAATGAATGTGGCGTTACATGCATGAGGAATGTTCAGCTGATTTTAAATGATTCAAGAACCAGCATAATGCCGTTCACACATGAAGTTCACACTCTTGGCTTTTCGGTTTGGAATGTTCATGTGACACCCCTAAAGTGACCCTGGTCGGAAAGTGGTTTCGGGACCACTAAACCGAGTCATAAAGATAATTAACCGTCATAGTTGATGCTCATTATATGTACATATGCATGTGTGAAAATTTCATGTTTGAATTTTGTTAATGGTAAGTGAATTTTATCAAATAGGACTTATGTGAGAAAATTTGGAAATGTGCTAGGCAAATGTAAAGTGGCCTAATAATGCATGTTGTGAAATGATGGGTTTGCATGTCAAATTCCCCACCTTAGAGGAAGTGGCCGGCCATGAGGGTATGGGATACAAAGCATATGCATTTTGTATTAATATTATAATGACTACATGGTTTTATAATAGGAAATAAGTATTAAAAGAAAAACATATTAAAGACATTTTATGCTAATATGTGTGGGAAGAACAATAAAATATGAGGGGAGTGGGAGGAGAAACCAAAGTTGTTTCATCCTTGCTCCCCCATTTTGCCGAAATTAGAAGAAAAAAAAAGGCTTCATCCTCTTTGTTTTTCTTGACCTAAAAATCAAAGGAAGAAGAAAGAGCTCTCTTGCTTATGTTCGGTTTGGATGAGGATTAAGAAGAGGTAAGTACCTTGAAATTCTTGGAAAAATTTTGTATAAAGAAGGTGGTTAGTTCAAGTTCTAATCATTCCATGGCTTAAGTTTTGATTGTTAGGAGGTTTAATAGTTGGCCAAGTAGTTTGAAGCTCTTAGCACATATATTTTTTCTTCTTCTTTCTTGAAGGTTGAAATTTGGGTTGTTATTAAGGAGGTGCCAAATGTGGTCCTTGAAGGGCCTTGAGGAACAATATATGTGGCTTGGGTTATAACATTCGGCCATGGTAGTTTGAGGATTAAGGATTTTATTTCTTGTTAAAATTGGATGAGTCTTAGTGTGTGAAGTGTTTGAACTAACTAAGGATCAAATAGATGCATGGGTACAAAGTAGGAAGAATCGGCTACTATGGTTGACACTAATGCCGAATGTAAAAATGTTATATTAAATAATATATGTGATTTGAGTTAATGATATGAAAAAGAATATTTAGATGTATTATAATTGATTAAGTAATAAATCAAAAGTTGCTAAAATTGCCATTTCTTTAGCCGAATATGTGTTTGATCAATGAAGAATTTGTTGAAGAATATAGGTGAACTTGGTAAGAGTATTCGGCTTAGTGTATAAATGATATAAAGATTTTTGAAATTTATTTTGGTTAGATATATGTATGATTAAGTATATTCGGAAATATACTTAAAGTGAGTACATGATATTATTGAGCTTAAGTATATGGATATGTGTATATGTGGTCATATAATGACATTTTGGGTTGAAAATTTAATGATATGTGATTGCCGAACGTGATAAATAAATTCATATTATTGTTTAAATATTGAATACTCCTATTTGTATTCTCTAAGCTCAAGAGCAAAGGGGAACTAAATCCGATAAAGGGAAGGAAAAAAGTGGTCGAATAGCCATCGGAATCGTTCGACAACATCCGAGGTAAGTTTTAAGTGTTTAAACGTTGATTAAATTCAATTATAATAGGACATGATGAGTTGATTTAATAAGATAAGATGTGGCCATGATATGTTCTAAGCTCAAATGGTAAGTTCTTAAGTGTTTGAGCTTGGGAATTTAAGGGTAATTTGAAATAGTCTGCTTCGGACAGCAGCAGTAACATGATTTTATAAAATCACCATAAATTCATGGACTTGAATTAGAGGCTGAATGAGACATGAAATTAAAGCTTAATGAGTCTAGTTTCTTATAAAAGAAACTATGTAAGCAAAGGAATTTCCGATAATGAGATACTTAAAGTTGTGTGAGACAGCACAGAATGACACTGTAATCCTCTGTTCTGTTTTTAGAAAATCATTATAAATTGTACAAAAATGGTTATAAGATAAAATTTATATGCTTAGACTCATTAATGAGTCTAGTTTCAAATGAAATCAAATACAACACATTTTGAATTCTGTAAAATGAGAAATTTGATTCGTAGCGAAGAGTGGTCAGATTAGTCAAACAGTGAAACAGGGGAAACTTTAAGAAAAATCTGGTATTGATTGGCCAAACCTAAAATTCTGGAAATTTTATGGATGGAAGATATATGAGTCTATATTCAGGAAAAATTAACGGAAAGTGATTTGGAGCTTTGTAGCTCCAGTTATAAATAATTTAGTGACTATTGCCCAGGAAAAACAGATTGTGCTGAATTTGAGATTATGTTGTGAACCTTGATAGACTTGTTTTAGTTGCTCATAAGCTATTGATTAAACCCATACTTGAATTCTAAATCGTGGTATTGTAAGTTTATGAGTATTCGAATATGAAATGATAGTAAGGCCTAATGGCCGATGTGATGAATGTGAAAGTGTATATATATGTGATAGGGCCTAATGGCCGATGTGATGAATGTGAAAGTGTATATATATGTGATAGGGCCTAATGGCCGATGTGATGAATGTGAAAGTGTATATACGTGATAAGGCCTAATGGCCGATGTGATGAATGTGAAAGTGTATATACGTGATAAGGCCTAATGGCCGATGTGATGAATGTGAAAGTGTATATGTGTGATAAGGCCTAATAGCCGACGTGATGAATGTGAAAGTGTATATGTGTGATAGGGCCTAATAGCCGATGTGATGAATGTGAAAGTGTATGTGTGTGATAAGGCCTAATAGCCGACGTGATGAATGTGAAAGTGTATGTGTGTGATAAGGCCTAATAGCCGATGTGATGAATGTGAAAGTGTATATTTGTGATAAGGCCTAATGGCCGATGTGATGAATGTGAAAGTGTATATATGTGACAAGGCCGAGTGGCCAACGTAATGGATGTGGAAGTGCATAAATGTGATAAGTCCCGAAAGGCATTTGTGTCAGTACTATATCCGGGTTAAAACCCCGCAGGCTTTATGCGAGCATATTATCACTGATTAATGTCCTTAAGCTTCGTGCTTGTACTATATCCGAGCTCTAAAGACCCGATGACTACGTGTGGGGATTTTGTCCGGGTAAGACCCGATAACTTCGTGTGGAGATTATGTCCGGGTAAGACTTCGTAATAAGAATTGCTTATAAATATATTCAATGCGAAAGGTTAAACAGGTATGTACTTCAAGTTTATATGTGAGCTTGATTTGCACTAAATCATAAGGTAGTTATGTGATGCATACGAAAGCAATCTATGAGACTATTCCTGTGATTATGTGACATCGGATCAGTGTGAGAGGTGATGTGAAATCATACGATATATCTATGTCACATGAGCTCACTTTTATGTGAAAGTTTATCTGCCTATTGTATATGATGAGATGTGCAGATTCGGTAAAGGGATGGTATGCCCGAAGGAAGAGTGAAATAAAAATACGAACAACTATGTTATAATTTGATTGTTATCTGTTGACACTGCTTAAAACTTACTAAGCATTGTAATGCTTACTTCGTTTACTCTGTTTCCTCTGTTTTATAGATCTCATTGCGAAGCTACAGGCTCGGGGATCGTCAGCAACTAGCCACACTATCACTATCCACTGTTTGGTACTGCTATGTTTTGGATTGTCTTATGGCATGTATAAGATAGACTAGTGGCGGAAGAATATTTTGGTTAATGTATATAGCCATGCGAAAATGGCTTATATATGTTTGAGCATAATGTTATAATCATTTGGTATGGAATTGGTTAATCGCTATCATGATTTGTGCTATTTATGCTAAAAGGGCTAGTTGAATCATGGAAACTATGAAATAGGTAAAGTCTACCTTAAAGGCAGATGCTGGCAGCAGCAGTGATGTAGATTTGGAAAATCACTAAAAATAGTAGGATTGGAATTAAATAGTGAATAAATTAATTAAACAAACCTTGATGAATCTATTTTCATATAAAAGTAACGAAATGATCATATGGACAGTATGTTAAGAGATATTCAGGTTCTCGTGAGAAGGGGCCAGAACGGTTTCTGGATTCCCTGTTCCGACTTTGGAAATTCATTATAAATTAACCAGAGATAATTAGGAGTCATGCCATATATTTATGGATTCCTCTCTGAGTCTAGTTTCTATAGAAACAAACGGCATCAGTATTGAAGCCCTGTGCAGGGAGATATCCAAGTCGTAATGCGCAAAGGTCAGTGTAGTCGATCCCTGTAACATGGGAGACTTTGACTAATAAACTGTACTAATTGGCCTGACCAAAAATTCTAGAAAAACATATGTAGATGGGCATATGAGTCTAGTTTTAGGGAAAAATTACGAAACTGATTTTCAAGTTGTGAAACTCAAGATATGATTTTTAAAGCGACTAGTACGCAGATTGGCAGTGTCTGGGAAATTTTTATAAGTGGTTAAAGTCTGCTAACACCTCGTGTTCGACTCCGGTGACGGTCTCGGGTTCGGGGTGTTACAGTTCACACACAAAGACTCTTTGAAACAGAGTGTTCACACTTCATTTGGCCATTCAAATCCCTCTTAATGGCTGGTCAATTTTCAGCAAAAGATACAACTTAAATGAGTTCATTTATGTACATTGGACGAATTTAACTTCTTCATGCACCATTCAAAGTGACCAAGGTTCAATGGGAGTTCTAGAAGCTTGTCAAGTTCAGCCGAATCTAGCTAGCGCATTCAAGTGGTTCATTTGCTTACTCCTTAAGGATTGAAAGAGACCATTCGGCTAACTTTGGAGATTATTATAAATAGCTGAATTTTTTTACTTTGTAAAGAGACTTTTGACATTTTAATTAGCGAATTGCTGCCAAATTTGTGAGGCATTTTCTCTCAAATTTCGTTCGAGGCCCGTAAGACTTATCTAAGCTTTTAGTGGCGTCTTTCCGAGTCTTTTCCGAACTTATCACTCCTTAACCCGAGTGTGGCGTTCACCTTTGATACCTTTGGTTCATACTTTCCTAAGTATCGGGTCAAGGTTCTTTTTAACCATTTCCAATTCATTTAGGTCCTATAAGTTTCGGGTCGACACTTTTCTTTAGTGTTGGTTCATTCTTGACCTCTTTGAACCATTACCAATTCGTACCAAATACCATACCATTTCATACCAATTCCATACCATTTCGTACCAATTCCCAAATACACAAACGTACCAAAACCAAATACCATTTCTTAATTATCCTAAACCGAACTCTTCCATTCTATTCATACCATTTCGACTTAAACCAAATCCACATCCAACTTTGCACGAACTTATCTTACTTCTTTGTACACAAATATATTCTAACTCCTTCTCGTCTAATCTACTTCTTCGTTTACGATCGGGAATCAAACAACTCGGACTCAACTACTAAACCGAGATCATATCATGTTTGGTGCCATTTGGATTGTGTAGGTATATGTAAAATTGGGTGGCAAATTGGCTTGGTAAATAGCCTATTTTTGTCCATATGGGCAGAGACACGGGCATATGTCTCAGCCGTGTGTGACACACGGTCTTGTTGCACAGTCGTATGTCTACTGGTGTTAAAATTAAAACCAAGTCAGTATGCTCCACACTGCCTCACACACAGGTGTGTGACTTGGCCGTATACCCTATAGGTTTAACACAGCCTGACATACAGGCGTGTGTGGCTATTTTTAGGGCACACGGTCTAGTCGCACGGGCATGCGTGATGGTCGTGTGACCCAAGTTAGAGAGTTATACGGGGTCGGACACAGGCTGGGACACGACCATGTGCTCGTATAAGTTTAGTCCCGAACCATTTCCAAAGTATGTTTTGGGCCTAATAGGCTCGTATAAGGGACAAATTGATTGAAATTGAATGATGGTTCTGTGAATATGTTTAAATGTATGTGAAAAGTATGATTAAATATATTGTAAGTCTGGTAATGCTTCGTAACCTATTCTAGTGTTGAATACGGGTGAGGGGTGTTACATTTATTGGTATTAGAGCTACGGTTTACTTGATTCTAGGACTAACGTAGCGTATGTGAGAGTCTAGCTATACATGCCGTATATAAACTGTGATAGCATGATGACTTCTGATGTTTTACAATGTGTTTTCATATACTAAATGGATCTCGATCGAGCTATAGTTGGTAAGGTTGAGAGTAATGCACCAGCTCCCGCTTAAAGGACAGTGCCATCTGATTCTAGACCTATATAGGGTAGCCATAGGGGAGAGGCTAGATAAGCCTTCTTCCAAATGATGAACGAGTGGTTCACTCAATATATTCGTAAACATAGATCCTCAAGGAGTTGAGCTTTTAAGATTGAACAAGCCTCCAATAGATAAGATTCGTAAACACAGGGCTAAAGAGTTCAGAGCTAATATTGATGATGACCCTAAGAGAGCCAAGTTTTGGTTTGAAAATACGATTTGAGTGTTTGATGAGCTTTTTTAGCATGCCAGCTGAATGTTTAAGTGTGTTATATCCCTTCTGAGAGATACTGCATATTAGTGGTGGAATTCGTTAGTATCAGTGGTGTCGAGGGAGAGAGTCACCTGGGAATTCTTTTACATTGAGTTCCAAAAGAAATACATCAGTCAACGATTTTTGGATCAAAAACATAAAGAGTTTTTAAAACTGAAACAAGGTTGCGTGATTGTAACCAAATATGAAAGAGAGTTTGTACGGTTGAGTAAGTATGCTCAAGAATATGTTTCTACTAAAAAGATTATGTGCAAGTAGTTTGTTGACAGGTTGAACGAAGATATTAAACTTCTGGTCAGGATATTAGATTTAAAATAATTTGTAGTGTTAGTTGATCGGCCTTGCAAAGCTAAACATTTTAGCCGAGAAAAGAAGAAGGTTGATTCCTAGGCTAGAGATTCCAGGAAAAAACCGATGAATAAACCTCATCATTCTTCAGCAAAGAAATTTTGAGATTCGTATAGCCGATCGAATGCATCAGTGGGGTACTAAAATAGAGATCATGGAAATCAACATGTGAATTCAAAAGCTCAAGCTACTTCTATCTCGAGCGTAGGCAACGTGAGAAATAACAAACCTGAGTGTCATCAGTGCAGGAGAAGAAATTTTGGTGAATGCTACAATAAGAGTAGTAAAGCTTGTTTCGAATGTGGCTCGCCGAATCATTTTATTAAAGACTGTCATGAAATAGTTGAGAAGGATAGACCTCAGAATGTGAGACTGAGTAATACATTGGCTAGAGGAAAACAACCAAGAAATACTGGAAATGTGTGTGGTAGTCGAGGGACGACAAAGGACTTCGCTATGAAATCTGAAGCTAGAGTACATGCCAGAGCCTATGCTATTCGCGCTCACAAAAAATCGGTATCACCTGATGTTATTACCGGTATTTTTTCTCTTAATCACACTAATATGATTGCTTTGATTGATCCTAGATCTTCACATTCGTATGTTTTTGAGAATTTAGTGTTTAGTAAGAAATTTCTTGTTAAAATTACTAAGTTTATGATTAAAGTATTGAACCCCTTAGGCAAGCATGTTCAAGTTGAAAAAGTATGCAAGAACTGTCTTTTAATTACTAGGGGTTAGTGTTTTTTGGCTGATTTGATGCTTTTTCCATTTGATGAGTTCGATGTGATTTTGGGTATGGATTGGTTGACTCTGCATGATGTCGTTGTAAATTGTAAAAGAAAGACTATCGAATTGAAATGTCAGAATAATGAAATCATTCGAATCAAATTTGATGAATCAGTGGATTGCCTATAGTGATTTCATTGATGTCGACTCAGAGATATGTCAGAAAAGGTTGTGATGCGTGCCTAGCATATGTTTTAGATACCAAGGTATCTGCAAAGAAAATTGAAACGGTGCCTTTGGTTTGTGAATATCCGGATGCATTTCCAGAAGAATTGCCTGGGTTGCCACCAGTAAGAGAGGTTGAGTTTACCATTGAGCTAGTACCGAGGACTTCACCGATATCTATAGCTCCATACAGAATGGCTCCAATAGAGTTGAAAGAGGTGAAAGCTGAGTTGCAAGAGTTAGAAGATAAAGGTTTTGCATGATCGAGTTTTTTACCCTAGGGTGCACCTGTATTGTTTGTAAAGAAGAAAGATAGGTCAATAAGAATGTGCATTGATTATTGTTAGCTTAACAAAGTTACAATAAAGAATAAGTATCTGTTGCCGAGAATAGATGATTTGTTTGATCAGTTGAAAGATGCAACAGTGTTTTCAAAGATTGATTTGAGATCGGGTTATTATCAATTGCAAGTTAAAGACTCAGACGTGCCGACAACTGCGTTCAGAACGAGGTATGGACACTATGAAGTCCTTGCTATGCCTTTTGGACTAACTAATGCTCCTACCATTTTTTATGGATTTGATGAATCGGATTTTTAGATAGAATTTAGATAGATTTGTTGTTGAATTCATTGATGACATTCTGATCTATTCACAAGATGAGTCTAAGCATGCCAAGTATTTGAAGATTGTGTTGCAAACCTTAAGAGATAAGCAACTGTATGCTAAATTCAGAAAATGTGAGTTTTGGCTCCGATAAGTCAAATTTTTGGGACATATTGTCTCAGCGAATGGCATTCCAATTGATCCAAACAAGATTTCTGCAATAATTCATTGGAAACCACCTAGAAATATATCCGAGGTCAGAAGTTTTTTGGGATTAGTTGGTTACTATCAACATTTTTTAAAAGGGTTCTCGATGATTGTTAAACAGATGACCAGACTACTACCAAAAGATGTAAAGTTTGAATGGTCCGAGAAACATTAACAAAGTTTCGATCAATTGAAAACTTTGTTAATTGAGGCACCAGTGTTGGGTCAACCTGAGTCGGGTAAAGAATTTGTAATTAACAGCGACGCATCACTGAATGGTTTGGGTTGTCTATTGATGCAAGAGGGAAAAGTAATAGCTTATGCTTCCAGACAGTTGAAGCCACATGAAAAGAATAATACGATGTATGCTTTAGAATTGGCTGCTATAGTTTTTGCATTGAAAATATGGCGTCGTCATTTGTACGGTGAAAAATGTCATATCTTTACTGATCATAAAAGCTTAAAATATATTATGACTCAGAAAGATTTGAATTTGCAACAGCAGAGATGGGTCGAATTACTAAAAGGCTATGAGTTAGTAATTGATTATCACCCGGGGAAAGCAAATGTGGTCATGGATGCTTTAAGTAGAAAGTCATTATTTTCCTTGAGAGCAATGAATACACAATTGACATTATCTGAAGATGGTTCGATTTTAGCTGAGTTAAAAGCTAAACTAGTAATTCTTCAGCAAATTTGTGAAGCTTAGAGATGTGATAGTGAATTGCAAGCTAAAAGAGTGCAATACGAGTCGACTAGTGATTCAGAGTACCAAATCGGATCCAATGATTGTTTAATGTTCTGAAATAGAAACTGTGTACCCAAAAATCCAGAGTTGATTCAGAAAATTTTACACGAGGCACATAGTGGTTGTTTATCTGTTCATCTTGGAAGTACTAAGATGTACAATGATCTAAGACAGTTATATTGGTGGTCGGGTATGAAACGAGATATTTCAGAATTTGTATCAAAATGTTTGATTTGTCAGCAAGTGAAAGTTGAGCACGAAGTGCCTTTGGGTTTGCTTCAGCATATGATGATACCGGAGTGGAAATGGGATAGAGTGACTATGGATTTTGTATTGGGATTACCCCTATCTTCAAAAAAGAAAGATGCTATTTGGGTTGTCGTTGATCGATTAACGAAACCAGCACATTTCATTCTAGTATGTATTGACTATTCACTTGATAAATTGGCTGAGTTGTACATTGCTAAAATTATTAGATTGCATGGGGAACCAGTTTTGATTATTTCAGATAGAGATCTGAGGTTTACGTCGCGGTTTTAGAAGAAATTACAAGAGGCTCTGGGTACAAAGTTGAATTTTAGTACAGCTTTTCATCCGCAAACCGATGGTCAGTCTAAGAGAGTAATTCAGATTCTCGAAGATATGCTCCGATATTGTGTTTTAGAGTTCAAAGGAAATTGAGAGAAACATTTACCGCTAGTTGAATTTGCGTATAATAATAGCTTTCAATCGAGAATAAAGATGGCACCGTATAAAGTTTTGTATGGAGGCAAATGTTGAACTCCATTGTATTGGATCGAGCTCAACGAGAAATAAATTCACGGGGTTGATTTGGTTAGAGAAACCAAAGAGAAAGTGAAAGTAATTCGCGATTGTTTGAAAGCAGCTTCATTTTGTAAGGAGATTGAGTATTCTGTGGGGGACTTCGTTTTTCTCATAGTCTCGCGATGGAAGAAGATACTGAGGTTTGGAGGGAAGGTCAAGCTAAGCCCTAGGTGCATTGGGCCTTACCCCATATTGAAACATGTGGGATCGACTGCCTATCAGCTTAAGTTACCTCTAGAGTTGGACCGGATTCATGATGTGTTTCACGCTTCCATGCTGAGGCGTTATCGCTCTAGTCCTGCGTATATTATCTCAACTAAGGAGATTGAGGTTGGACCGGATCTTACTTTTGAAGATGAGCCAATTCAAATTTTAAATCGTGATATGAAAGTCTTGAGGAAAAAGTCTATCCCACCAGTTAAAGTACTTTAGCGTAATCACAGTTCTGAGGAGGCCACGTGGGAAACCGAGGAGGCAATGTGACAACAATACCCTCATCTGTTTTGATAGGTAAATTTCGATGCCGAAATTTTCTTTTAGGTGGGTAGAATTCTAACGCCCCAAAACTTTAGTAATTATTTTTGTGTAGTGTGTTACACAACTGTGAATCTGTTTCAATGATTATGTGTTCTGGGAGTGTCTGAGAAGTCCTGGGTTCAAGCCTGGCCATTTGCAAAAAAAATTATTTTATTTGAATAAACCCTTGGCTTTAGACAACTAGGCTTTTAAATAAAAAATTGGGCAAAACATGACATAAAAAGCCTGCTGGTCTAGGGGTAGTGGCGTGCAGAGTGTTTTAGGGGGTCTGAGGCTCGAGTCTTGGATTTCACAATAGATTTTATTTTACTACAAGTGCCGTGGAAGTGTCCTAGGTTGACCGAAATTGAGGTGTTTGAATGGAGTTTGAATAGGTGGTTAAGAAGGTTGTGGTGACGAGATTCTATGAGAGAGTTAAGGGAGGAAAAAGTGGAATTTGAGATATGATAGAGTTGGGATGAAATTGAATGGTAGGTGCACAGGGATTTTCGGCTGAAGGAGCTATTCTCTAAAACTTTCGGCATTTCCTGCTCTTTTGGTTCTTTTCTCTCCATTTTAGGTTTTTCCAAGTTGTGGTTCTTTTCATTTTCAATTGGAAGTCGAGTAGTGCTCTTCAACCCTTTTGTCCATAGACTTTCTTTTCCTTCACACCCTTTCCAAAATGGTTCTTTTCCCTTTGGCTGAATATCTATTGCCTTCCTCTCTCTCAAACTCTTTCGGTTTTAACCTTTGATGATCGATTCTTCTTTCTTCTTCCTTGCTCTCTCAAATTCAATCCAATCTTTGTTGGCCGAATACTTCTCTTTCATTTACCCTATTTGTGCTGACTTTTTCTTCTGCTTCTTCTCTGTCAATCTTGGTGGTAAGTGCTGCTATTTAGATCTTTCTCTCCCTTTTCCCTTCCTGTTATATCTATATTTCTCACCTAACACTTTCTTTACTTGCTGACAATTGCTAGGTGTGTGGTTGCGCTAGCTCTACCTATGTTGTAGCGGGTGATCTTTTTAGGGATAGTCGACTGATTGCCCTCCTTTCATAGATTCGATTTTACACCTTCGGTAAGTGGTTGTACACTTGGTTCAATTCATGTGGGTGTACTGTGTTAGTTAATAAGTTCACATGAAACGCACGTAATCTATAAAGGAGTTCATAATTGGTCTCGTGTATCTATTTAAGGGTGTGATCATGATTAGTTTGAGAAAGTCTTTGGGCTTGTGGGCTACTCGCACATCTTCATCTAAGGTGTGTAATTATACTACCATAATCGTAAATCGGCAAAAGCCGAAATAGGTGACCGTCGACCCCATATGAGCGTGCACTCGCTCGTATGGTAAACTGAACCCATAAAGGAGGGTGTTTGATCGTAGAGGCCACCATGAGCATTTTAATGGGCTTAGGCCGCTTTGGGTGACATTGGGCAAAAATGGGTCCTGTCGGCCCTTGGGCTTGTGGGCCCCACACAGGTAAACCACACGGACTGGTGGAGATTGTTGGGCCAGGCTGTGCAGTTTACACGGCCAAGGCCATTTTTGGTATTTGAGGGCCACATGGGCGTGTGCGCCCACATGGGCCTGCATTATGGGCAAAGGCCCATTTCTACTGTTTGACTATTAAGGTTGCACGGGTTTTCTGAGACGACTATGGACCTACTGTTGGGTCGGTAAGTATACGTAGACCTTAAATTGTTAAAATGACTGTTATGCCTCTATGATGTAAAATGTTTGATATGCCCCTATGATATGTATGACTGTATTTGAGTAGGCCATTAGTATATTGCATATATGTATGATATTATTCCATAACGCATGATATATTGCATGGGGATGGGTTTATTATGATTGGAGGAAATGTACTGTACTGGCAGCTCTGCTGCAATTACTATTTAGTGCCGCAACCGGTGCTATATTCTGGAGTGCAGGGATGGGTGGGTTGATTTTATCCCCACATGGGGTGTAGGGCTGGACGGAGTGCAGTGTAGAAGCTGGCTGGGTAGGATTTCTGTTGGTATTTTACACTGATACTATTACTGAAAGGGCTACGGCCCTAACTGAGACTGGACTGATATTGAAACGGGCTTAAGCCCAAACTGGATTTGCTAAATACATGTTTGACTATTTGTTTATTAAAGGATTACACACTGAGTTTCATAAACTCTCCTTTTTGCTTATCTGCGCAGGTAATCCTTAGGCGGATCGATGTTGTGAGGGACTCGAAGGTGGCCACACATCTACTCATGCCTCTATACTGGATTTTAATTTCTAAGTATTTTAAATTTGGGTATTTTTTTGTAATAAGGCCTCTTTAAGTTTTTAACTTTTAATTTGGGATTTTTACTTGCTCTTATATAAACTGCTAGACGTAGGAAAGAGACGGGTTTCAGAAAGATAAATGTTATCCAAAACACCACGTTTACACAACATAGTTTGAAAGCTTCCGCAACAAAACAATATTTTAAAAAGGAACATCAATTCAATATGATTTTCATTATGCTAAACAACTTGAGTTTTATCAATAAGCGAGACTTCCTAAATCATCGTTAAGAACACGAAGAGGGTTTAATATAGAACGAATTTTACACCAAAATCATGTTTTTCAAAAAACACTTTAATGTAGCCTTGCCAGATTCAACCATAACGTCCAGGCCGGGTTTGGGGTGTTACATTTAGTGGTATTAGGGTCAGGTTGCAAAACTCGACTGTGGATTTGAGTTTCTTTTAAAACTTGAGATTTCGAAAAAGAACTACTTTAAATGATTTGAAATACTTGAAAATGTTTTATTGCTGAAACTGTGGTACACCGAGTCTCCGACGCCAATTCTGGAAGTCCTCTGAAACTACTTTCTATTTAAACTGAAATACTGAGACTACTATAGGTAGTAGATTGTACTGAAATACTCTGTCTAGGGTAAACTAAAACTGTAGTAAGACTGCGATCTGCAAAAACAAACACTGAAATACTGAAACTATGTTTCATAAAATATCCTATAATAAACATTGGAATTGTAAACTGATGCATAAAATTTCTAACACAAATAAAACGAAAATCAATAATGAGCACCAGAGGTACTCATGGAAGGGGTACAAGAGGCCGCGGTAGAGGTCATGGAGGTGCTCGGGCTGGGTCTTCGGCATCGGGACGTATGCCTAATATTGAAGCTAGGGAGGAACCGACTTCACCCGTGATTGAGACTAGGTCACACGATCGTGCAGCTGGGACGACGTACTATCCCAAGCTATGTTGTGAATCCTGGAGAGGGTCACTGGGCCTAATACTAGTACTGTGGCCATGGGTCAGTTACGAAACGACTCTGGTCTAATGGGGCTAAGATTTTTAGAGGTATTCCTAGAGTTGCCCCTAATATGGCTGAATATTTTATTGAGGCCACAGAGAGGATCATGGATGACCTCGACTGCACCTCCAAGTAGAAACTAAAATGTGCTGTGTCATTACTATGAGACGAAGCCTATAAGTGGTGGCTTATAGTGAAAAAGGGTACTCAACTCGGCCGATTGACCTCGGAATTTTTCAAGACTGCATTTCAAGGGAAATATGTAGGCGCTAGTTATGTGGATGCTCAAAGGAGAGAGTTCCTTAATTTGACTCAGGGGGATAAATCAGTGGTCGAATATGAGGTGGAATTCTTGCAATTAAGTCACTATGCACGAGGCATGGTGGCAACTGAATATGAGCACTGCATTCATTTTGAGGACGACCTCAGAGATAGTCTATGGGTGTTGATAGCTCCATAGAGGGAGCGAGATTTTGCTGCTTTAGTGGATAAGGTGAAGATCGCCAAAGAAGTGAAGCGTACAGAATGACAAAACCATGAGAAGGACAGAGGTAGGAACAAGAGGGATTTGGAGCCCTCAAGTTCTTTTCTGAGGCCTAAGAAAAAGGCCAAAGTTGATGGACCAATCAGAGTTGGGGCCCCTGTTGCTGCGTCTAGACCACAGCCTTGTGCTGGTTGTGGGAGACACCATCAGAGTGAGTGCTGGAAAAGGATTTGGGCATGTTTGAGGTGTGGATCATTAGAGCATCGAATCAGAGATTGTCCACGGAGGCCTGATCAGATGCAAGCTACTGGTATGGGTGTCATTCAGCCGCCGAGAGGTGTTCAGCAACCATCGAGAGGCCGTGGTCAGGCCAGATGTGGAAATGGTATAGGTCGTGGTTGTGGAGCATCGGGCAGAAGTACTGATCATACTAAGGCGAGGCAGCCAGCTCTAGTTTATGCTGCTGTTGCCGAGAGGATAAAGACGCCCCAACTGTTATTACGGGTACGTTCTTTATCCATAATGTACCTTATACTGCACTGATTGATGTTGGGTCTACTCATTCTTATATAGCATACACTGTATCTGAGACTTTGGGTACAAAGGTTGAAAACACTACGAGTGAGGTTACGGTGTTGAGTCCATTAGGGCAGTCTGTAAAGGTGAATAAACTGTTTAAGGATGTACCTTTGGAGGTCCAAGGAATAATCTTTTTGGCAGATTTAATGGAACTCCCTTTTGGGAATTCGACTTAATATTGGGCATGGACTGGCTAGTTAAGCACCAAATGAAGTTAGATTGTGTTGCTAAATGAGTGGTACTAAAACTGCGGAGGGTGATGAGGTGGTTGTAATTGGGGAGCATCGAAATTATTTGTCAAATGTGATTTCTGTACTGAGGGCCGAGAAATTGGTTCGTAAGGGTTGTGAGGCGTATTTAGCTTACATCAGTGTTTCTGATTCTGAAGGTTCGTCTGTTAAGGATATCAGAACAGTTAAGGATCTTTCAGATGCTTTTCCTGACGAATTACCTGGGTTACCTCCAAATTGTGAAGTGGAGTATGGGATTGAGCTCCTGCCTAGTACAGCTTCGGTGTCTATCACCCGTTATCGAATGGCACCAAAGGAGCTTGTGGATCTTAAAGCTCAAATTCAAGAATTATTGCATCGCGGGTTCATCCACCCTAGTGTGTCTCCGTTGGGAGCACTCCTTTTATTTGTGAAAAAGAAGGATGGATCCATGCGTATGTGCATCGACTACCGACAATTGAATAAATTGACCATTAAGAATAAGTAGCCCTACCAAGGATAGACAATCTATTCGACCAGTTCTGAGGAGCTTCTATCTTCTCCAAGATTGATCTCTTATCGGGGTACCATCAACTGAGAGTCAAGGAGACTGATGTTTATAAGACAACATTTAGGACTCATTAAGGTCATTACGAGTTCCTAGTGATGCCTTTCAGACTTACAAATGCACCAGCGGCCTTTATGGATCTGATCAATCGAGTGCTCCAGCCCTATCTGGATTGGTTCGTAGTGGTGTTCATAGATGATATTCTGGTGTATTCAAAAACTGAATATGAACACGATGCACATCTCTGTGTTGTTTTGCAAATTCTGTGGGAGAAACAACTGTACGTTAAATTCAGTAAGTGTGAATTATGGCTATGAGAGGTAACTTTTCTAGGTTATGTGGTATCTACTGAGGGGATTAGGGTTGATCCTTGAAAAATTAAAGTTGTTTTGGACTGGAAGCAGCCTAAGTCGGTATCTGAGATTCGAAGTTTTTTGGGTCTAGCAGGGTATTATAGACGTTTTGTGGAGGGATTTTCGTTGATTGCTGCACCTCTAACTAAATTGTTGCGTAAAGGTGTACCGTTTAATTAGACTGATATACAGTAAGAGAGTTTTGAGAAGCTTAAGAAAGTTCTAACTGAGGCCCTTGTATTGATACAGCCAGAGTCTGGGAGAGAATTTACTGTCTATAGCGATGCATCACATGTCAGTCTAGGATGTGTGTTGATGCAAGAAGGTAAGGTGGTGGCTTATGTGTCTCATCAACTTAAGACTCATGAGGGGAATTATCTGATGCATGACTTGGAGTTGGCCGTAGTGGTATTCGCACTGAAGATTTGGAGGAATTACCTCTATGGTGAGATGTGTATCATTTACACTGATCATAAGAGCATCAAGTATGTCCTCACTCAGAAGGAGCTAAATCTTAGGCAGCGTAGATGGATTGAGCTGCTAAAAGACTATGATTATTCAATTGAATACCATCTTGGTAAGGCCAATGTGGTGGCCGACGCACTGAGCCGTAGGGCTAGATTGATCTGAGGGCGATGTTCGTTTGACTTAGCTTATTTGATGATGGTTGTCTGTTGGCTGAGCTCCAAGTTAAACCGATGTGAATTGAGTAGATTAAGGGTAAATAGTTAGAGGATGAGTCACTAGGTCCTCGATTCTGACAAGTTGAGAGTGGTGGTACTTCAAATTTTGGATTGAATAGCGAAAGGGTACTCTGTTTCCGTATTAGAGTTTGTGTACCAAAAAATTCTGAACTGAGGCAGTCAATACTGCGAGAGGTGCATAGTAGCCCTTATGCTATGCATCCTGGTAGAAATAAGATGTACGGAGACCTTCGTGAGTTATATTGGTGGCCAGGTCTTAAGCGTGAGGTTACTGACTTTATAGGTAAATCTTTAACTTGTCAACAAGTTAAGGCTGAACATTAGTTACCTTCAGAGTTGCTTTAGCCAGTTAAGATTCCGCTTTGGAATTGGGAAAGAGTGACTATGGACTTTGTCATTAGGGTAGCCTTAACGCCTTCTAAAAAGGATTCAGTATGGGTCATCGTGGATCGATTGACCAAATCTACCCATTTCATACCAGTGCGTACTGATTATTCGTTGCAGAAGCTAGCTAAGCTGTATGTGGCTGAGATAGTGAGATTGTATGGGGTACCGGTTTCCATAATTTTTGATAAGGATCCTCATTTCACATCTCGATTTTGGAAGAAACTACATGAAGCACTAGGTACAAGGTTAGACTTCAGTACTGCGTTCCATCCTCAGACAGACGATCAATCAGAGAGGGTGATTCAGATACTAGAGGACATGTTAAGGAGCTGTATGATATAGAGGCAGTTGGGAGGATTAATTGTCATTAGCAGAGTTTGCCTATAATAATAGCTATCAGTCTAGCATACAGATAGCACCTTACGAGGTGTTATATGGTCGTTGGTGTCATACTCCCTTATGTTGGACTGAGTTGGGTGAGCGGTGAGTTCTGGACCCTGAGTAGTTTCTGATACCAAGGATAAAGTTAAACTGATTCGGGATCGACTGAAGGCAGCCTCAGACAGACAAAAGTCAGATGCAGATTGAAACGTAAGGAGATTGAGTATTCTGTGGGGGACTTCATTTTTCTCATAGTCTCGCCATGGAAGAAGATACTGAGGTTTGGAGGGAAGGTCAAGCTAGCCCTAAGTTCATTGGGCTTTACCGCGTATTGAAAAATGTGGGACCAGGTTCCTGTCAACTTGAGTTACCTCTAGAGTTGGACCAGATTCACGATGTGTTTCACGTTTCCATGCTAAGGCGTTATCGCTCTAGTCCTACGCATATTATCTCGACTAAGGAAATGAAGGTTGGATCAGATATTACTTTCAAGGAGGAGCTAATTCAAATTTTAGATCGTGATATGGAAGTCTTGAGGAAAAATTCTATCCCACTGGTTAAAGTACTTTAGCGTAATCACAGTTCTGAGGATGCCACGTGGGAAACTGAGGAGGCAATGTGACAACAATACCCTCATCTGTTTTGATAGGTAAATTTCAATGCCAAAATTTTCTTTTAGGTGGGTAGAGTTCTAACGCCCCAAAAATGTAGTAATTATTTTTGTGTGTTGTGTTACACAACTCTGTATCTACTTCAGTGGTTATGTGTTCTGGGAGTGTCTGAGGCGTTATCGCTCTAGTCCTACGCATATTATCTCGACTGAGAAAATTAAGGTTGGATCAGATCTTACTTTCAAGGAGGAGCTAATTCAAATTTTAGATCGTGATATGGAAGTCTTGAGGAAAAATTCTATCCCACTGGTTAAATTACTTTAGCGTAATAACAGTTCTGAGGATGCCACGTGGGAAACTGAGGAGGCAATGCGACAACAATACCCTCATCTGTTTTGATAGGTAAATTTCGATGTCAAAATTTTCTTTTAGGTGGGTAGAGTTCTAACGCCCCAAAAATTTAGTAATTATTTTTGTGTGTTGTGTTACACAACTGTGTATCTGCGTCAGTGGTTATGTGTTCTGGGAGTGTCTGAGAAGTCCTAGGTTCAAGCCTGGGCATTTGCAAAAAAAAATTGTTTTAATTGAATAAACCCTTGGCTTTAGACAACTAGGCTTTTAAATATAAAATTGGGCAAAATATAACATAAAAAGCCTATTGGTCTAAGGGTAGTGGCGTGTGGAGTGTTCCAAGGGGTCTGAGGTTCTAGTCTTGGATCACAATAGATTTTATTTTTCTACAAATGTCGTGGAAGTGTCCTAGGTTGACCGTAATTGAGGTGTTTGAATGGAGTTTGAATGGTTGGTTGAGAAGGTTGTGCTGGAGAGATTCTAGGAGAGAGTTAAGGGAGGAAAAAGTGGAATTTGAGATGTGATAGAGTTGTGCCGAAATTGAATGGTAGGTGCACAAGGATTTTCGGCTGAAGGGGTGTAACACCCCGTACCCGAGACCGTTACCGGAGTCGAACACGAGGTGTTAACGAACTTAATTCATTTACTTACACAGTTCATTTTAAAATTTCCAGACAAGCTGGCTAACTGCATCACAGTCACTTTAAAAATCATATCTCGAGTTCCAGAATTCGAAAACCGATTCCGTAAATGTGTCCTGAAACTAGACTCATATATCCATCTACAATGTTTTTTTTATAATTTTTGGTCAGGCCAATTAGTACAGTTTATTAGTTAAAGTCTCCCCTGTTTTAGGGTTCGACTACTCTAACCTTCATGCATTACGATTTAGATATCTCCCTGTACAGGGCTTCAATACTTATACTGTTTGTTTCTAATGAAACTAGACTCAAAAAGGAATCTGTATATATAAAGCATGACTTCTAATTATCTCTGGTTAATTTATGGTGAATTTCCAAAGTCAGATTAGGGGATCCAGAATCGCTCTGGCCCTATTTCATGAAAACTTAAACATCTCATAAAATAAAGCTCATATGGTCATTTCATTTCTTTCATATGAAAATAGACTCATCAAGATTCGATTACATAATTTATTCATTATTTAATTCTATTTCTACTATTTTTAGTGATTTTTCAAACTCACATCACTGCTGCTGTCAGTATCTATTTTAAGGTAAATTTCACCTATTTCATAGTTTTCCCTGAATCAACTAGCAATTTGACATACTTAGCACCAAATATGGTCATGATTAACCATTCCAATGGCTAATCATTACCAAGCATTTCCACACCGCTCAATAGCCATATATACAAAATGATTATAATGCTATGTTCAAAATATATATAAGCCATTTTCGCATGGCTATCCGAATATATATACATTACCAAAAGGTACTTAATTAACAACATAGGTCAGTCCTATACATGCCATTATCAAAGTTCAACTAAAAGAGTACCAAAAGGGCTTTGATAGTGTGGACGACTTCGACTTTGACACTCCCGAGTCCCATAGCTGACGAACAAAATCTATAAAACAGAGAATCAAAGCAACAGAATAAGCATTTTAATGATTAGTAAGTTTAGGTAATGAAATTATTTACGACTAAAGTATAGTGTTCATATGACTAAATGAATAATTGCATATACGCATATTCCCAAATCATACTTACTTCACGCTTCAACCAGTATATTCATACACAGGGGATCAAACCTAACTAAGGCCGGAAGTTTGTTAATCAATTGAGCGAATACTATTTAAAAGGAATCAACTTTCCGATGCATATACGAAACATACCTTATCGTTTGGATTTTATGAGCGTATTAATTGAAATTATTACAGCAAGATCACTCATTTCCAAACCCAAGTACCTTCGGGATTTAGCCGGATATAGCAACTCGCACAAATGCCTTCGGAACTTAGCCCGGATATAGTAACTCGCACAAATGCCTTCGGAACTTAGCCCGGATATAATAACTCGCACAAATGCCTTCGAGACTTAGCCCGGATATAGTAACTCGCACAAATGCCTTCGGATCTTAGTCCGGTTGTCATCCGAATAATCATGCACATATATCAATAAATCATAACACATCTATATTTCATTTTCATTACTAGAACTCAAACACAAGACACTTATCAACCATTACCATTTTCGGCTCAATAGCCACATACAAAGGGCATGATTTTGATTTGCTTTATAACATGATCTCTATACGCATTCGGCTGCCCGTCATAAGTATGAACCAATTACCTCAATATATAATTCAAGTAGAATCATTATATCACCGTTTATTTGTTATGCTTATATGTCATGACTTAATCAAATCATAAACTAAGTTCTATTACTCGAAGACTTACCTCAGATGTTGTCGAACGACTTCAACGACTATTCGATTACTTTTTCCTTTCCCTTATTAGATCTAGATCCTCTTTGCTCTTGAGCTTAATTTAAAACAATTGAATTCATTTAATTTCAAATCAAATAGGCGATTTAATATAATACATGTATATTATAAGGTTGAGGTACATATGACTTAATGGTTAACTATCAAACACCATATGCATATATATATTCTCTAGTCATGCACAACCCAACATCTTACTTAGGCATTAACAATTTTTATAGATATATGCATATCTATGTTAAGGTCGATTATATATTTAATACATTCTACAAATATGGTTATTTGTATTGACTAAATACCATTTTGTCCAAAGTTATACTTATAAGCACATCCATCCAAATACATTCGTACTTAAACATCATTGCATATACGTATACATACAAGAACCATTCTTAACATACTTACTACTCATTTACAAAACAAAATACTCGTATCACATTTATAAAACTACAAGCCGAATATACCTATACTTACCTCACTTAAACATCAACCCTCAATTTCTTTGACAAAGCACATTTCCGAAAATGATAAGGCAATATAACAGCCTTTAATCCAACTTATAATTCATACATATCACATTCCAAGCATTCACTCTATTCTATCACTTAAAATACAAACATTACTCAATAACTTCCTAGTTCAAATTCGGCAATTACACCAATTCACTAGATGATTTATTATTATTATTGTTCATTTATTCAAACTACTTACAAATACCTTAAACTATCTTAATTAACAACCATTTGTAACTTATTCATTAAACATGAAAACAACCATATATCTCTTCCATTTCCTACCATGGCCGAATGCTCAAGACACCACATCATTTTAAATTTGGTCATGGGTTAAGCAAAGGACTTAATGACTAACTAAAAAAAAAATGCTAAAAATCCAAAATCATCCTAGAATTTGCCTTGATTTAGCTAACCACCATAGCTGAATTTCTCCAAGCTTTTTCTCTTCTAGTTACGGCAATGAGGAGCAAGGATGAAACAACTTTGGTTTCTCCTCCCACTCACCTCATGTTTTATTATTCTTAATCCATTATTTTATTTTGTAACTAAAAATGTCAATAAAAAAATACATATTATCATTAATAGCCCATACCATGGCCGGCCACTACTTATTATAAATGGAAATTTGACATGCAAACCCATCATTTTTAAAACATGCATTAATAGATCCTTATAGATTAACCTATCACATTTCAAAAGTGTCACACATAAGTCCTATTAACTAAATTCACATGCAATCGACTAAATCGAAGCTTAAAACTTTCACACATTCATATTCACATATTTTAGACAATAAATATCATATTCAAATACTTCGGTGACTCGGTTTAGCGGTCCCGAAACCACTTTTCGACTAGGGTCAATTTAGGGCTGTCACAACTCTCCCCCACTTAAGAAATTTTCGTCCCCGAAAATCTTACCGGTAAATAGGTTTGGGTATCATTCTTTCATAGAGTTCTCGGTTTCCCAAGTAGCTTCTTCAATCCCGTGTTTGAGCCATAACACCTTTACTAACGGAAGCCTTTTGTTTCTCAACTCTTTCATTTCACGGGCTAGGATACGAATCAGTTCTTCTTCATAACTCATATCGGCTTGAATTTCGACCTCGGAGGGATTTATTATGTGCGAAGGATCAGATCTGTAACGTCGAAGCATCGAAACAAGAAAAACGTTGTGAATCTTCTCGAGATCAGGGGGTAAAATCAATCTATATGCCACTGGACCAACTCGTTCGGATATTTCATACGGCCCTATGAACCTCGGACTCAGCTTGCCCTTACGGCCAAATCTGAGTATCTTTTTCCAAGGTGAAACTTTAAGAAACACTTTGTCTCCCACTTGATACTCAATATCTCTTCGTTTTAAATCCGCGTACGACTTCTGACGATCTGATGCTGCCTTCAGACTTTCATGAATTATTTTTACTTTCTGCTCGGCATCTTTAATCAAATCAACTCTGAAAATTTTACTTTCACCGAGTTCGGTCCAAAACAATGGTGTATGGCATTTACGACCGTACAAAGCCTCGTAAGGTGCCATCTTAAGACTTGATTGAAAACTATTGTTGTAAGCGAATTCAATCAAAGGTAAATACCGCTCCCATGAACCACTAAACTCAAGGATGCAACATCTCAACATATCCTCAAGTATCTGAATTATCCGCTCGGATTGACCATCAGTCTGTGGATGAAAAGCGGTACTAAAATGCAACTTGGTACCCAAAGCTTCTTGCAATTTCTTCCAAAATCGCGAGGTGAATCTCGGATCTCTATCCGACACAATAGAAATAGGTACCCCGTGTAATCTTACAATTTGAGAAACATACAATTCAGCTAGTTTATCCAATGAAAAATCCGTTCGTACAGGGATAAAGTGGGCTGACTTAGTCAGTCTATCAACAACAACCCAAATCGCATCTTTCTTACTTGCCGACACTGGCAACCCAAATACAAAATCCATCGTGACTCGATCCCATTTCCATTCAGGTATCATGATTGGCTGAAGTAAACCTGTAGGCACTTGATGTTCCGCTTTCACTTGTTGACATATTAAACACTTCGAAACAAAATCGGAAATGTCTCGTTTCATACCATGCCACCAAAACTGACGTCTCAGATCGTTGTACATTTTCGTACTCCCCAGGTGAATCGACATTCGGCTACAATGAGCTTCGTTCAGAATCATCGAAATAAGTTCTGAATTTCTTGGAACACACAAACGACTTCCAAACCTCAAACAATCGTCATCATCAATTTGAAACTCTGATTCCATACTCGAAACACATTCAGCCCGTTTTGCAACCAATTCATCATCAACTTTCTGAGCTTCACGAATTTGATGAATCAACAAGGGTTTGGCCTTTAATTATGCTACTAACACATTGTCGGATAGAACAGACAAGTATACATTCATCGCTCGTAAAGCAAACAGTGATTTACGACTTAAAGCATCCGCAACCACATTAGCCTTTCCCGGGTGATAGTCAATGACAAGCTCATAATCTTTTAACAACTCAAGCCAACGTCTTTGTCGGAGATTCAAATCTCTTTGAGTCATCAAATATTTGAGACTTTTGTGATCCGAAAATACATGGCACCTCTCACCAAATAAGTAATGTCGCCATATTTTCGAAGCGAAAACGATGGCAGCTAATTCGAGATCATGGGTTCGATAATTTTTCTCATGTGGCTTCAATTGCCTCGACGCATAAGCTACAACTCGACCTTCTTGCATCAATACACAACCCAACCCAAGTAAGGATGCGTCGCTGTAAATGACAAACTCTTTGCCTGATTCAGGTTGCACTAGTACTGGAGCTTCAGTCAAATAAGCTTTTAGTTGATTGAAACTTTTCTGACATTTTTCTGTCCACTCAAACTTAACATCTTTCTGAAGTAGTTTCGTCATTGGTGTGGCTATCATCAAGAAACCCTTTACGAACCGTCTGTAGTAACCGGCAAGTCCCAAAAAGCTCCGAACCTCAGTAATATTTCTCGGAGGCTTCTAGTTAAGTATGGCTGAAATTTTGCTCGGATCAACTCGAATACCCGATGCAGATACCACATGACCCAAAAAACTAACTTCTCTCAACCAGAACTCACATTTACAGAACTTGGCATATAACTGCTTATCCCGTAAAATCTGCAACACTAATCTCAGGTGCTCAGCATGTTCGGTTTCATCTTTTGAATAGACCAAAATGTCATCAATAAACACAACTACAAACCGATCCAAAAACGGTCTGAAGATCTGATTCATCAAATCCATAAATACTGCAGGGGTATTAGTGAGCCCAAACAACATCACTAAGAACTCGTAGTGACCGTATCTCGTTCTGAAAGCAGTTTTGGGTATATCCGAATCTCGAATTCGCAACTGATAATAGCCCGATCTCAAATCTATCTTTGAAAACACTGAGGCTCCCTTCAGTTGATCAAACAAATCATCAATACGCGGTAACGGATATTTATTCTTTATTGTCACTTTATTCAGCTGACGATAATCGATGCACAACCTCATGGTTCCGTCCTTCTTTTTCACAAACAATACTGGTGCACCCCAAGGTGAGAAACTCGGTCGAGCGAAACCTCTATCCATCAACTCTTGCAACTGAGCTTTCAATTCCTTTAATTCCGTTGGTGCCATGCGATACGGAGCTATCGAAATCGGTGTAGTCCCAGGTACAAGTTTGATGACAAACTTTACCTCCCGGACAGGTGGTAACCCCGGTAATTCTTCGGGAAAAACATCTGGATATTCACAAACCACTGGTACCGATTCAAGTTTCTTTTCTGATTCTTTATTATCAAGTACGTATGCAAGATACGCTTCACACCCCTTTCTCACATATTTTTGAGCTAACATCGAGGATATTATTGTTGGCAATCCATTCAAAACAGTAGACTCAATTCGAATTATCTCATTATTTGCACACCTCAAATCAATAGTCTTACTTTTGCAATTCACAACTGCATCATGCACGGTCAACCAATCCAAATCGAGAATAACATCAAATTCATCAAACGGTAAAAGCATCAAATCGGCCAGAAAGCAGGAACCTCTGATTACTAGGGGGCATTTCTTACACACCTTATCGACAAGCACATAACGAACCAAGGGATTCGACACTCAAATTACGAGCTCAGTAGACTCAACAGTTAAAGTCTTACTGGATGCTAAGGTCTCACATACATATGAATGAGTAGAACCAGGGTCAATCAAAGTAATCACATTAGTATCAAAGAGAGTGAAAGTACCGGTAATAACATCTGGCGAGGAAGCATCCTCTCGTGCAGGAGCACGAGCCTCAGATCTGGTTGTAGCGTCTCTAGATCCTCTCTGACCGCCACTAGGATTTCCCGCATTTCTGGACGGTCTACCTCGAGCAGTAGTAGCACCTGATTTCCCACTCTGATTTATATCCTGTTCAGACAATCTCGGGCAATCTTTAATAAAGTGGTCAGCTGATCCACACTTATAACAGGAGCGGTCATGGAATCTACAACTCCCCGAATGCCATTTACCACAATACTGGCACTCTGTTCTGTCTCGACGATCATTTCCAACACTGGCAACCGAAGTGACTCGTGTACTCACAGGGGGTCGATCACGATCTCGTCTAGAAAAGCCCGAAGTGCCTTTAGACCGGCATAAATCATCTCTAACTTTCTTCGAAGACTGTTGAAAGGGCTTTCCGAAAGATCTCTTACGAAACTCCTTTGCTCCCATACTAGCTTTTCTTTTTTCCTTACTGAGCTCTTCGGGTTTGCAAGCTCGCTCGACAAGTACCACAAATTCTCTGATTTCTAAAATGCCAACATACAGTTTTATATCTTCATTCAGTCCATCTTCGAAATGTTTACACATTATAGCTTCTGAAGAAATGCATTCTCAAGCGTACCGGCTAAGCCTTACAAACTTTCGTTCATAGTCAGTAACCGACATGGAACCTTGTTTAAGTTTAAGAAATTCTTTCCGTTTTTGGTCAATGAATCTCTAGCTGATATAATTTTTTCGAAACTCGGTTTGGAAAAACTCCCAAGTTACTTGCTCTCTGGGCACAACAGAAATCAACGTATTCCACCAATAGTAGGCAGAATCACGTAGCAAGGAGATAATACACTTTAGGCATTCATCGGGTGTGCAAGATAGTTCATCAAGTACCCGAATAGTGTTGTCCAACCAAAATTCAGCTTGCTCGGCATCGTCGTTGTCTGTAGCTTTAAACTCAGTAGCCCCGTGTTTTCAGATTCTGTCAACTGGGGGCTTATTTAACCTTATTTGGTCAGTTACTGGTGGTATCGCAGGTGTAGGGGTTGTATTAGTCGGGAATGGGGGTTGTGGAACAGCCGTATTAGTTCGAATATACTGATTGAACCAATCATTCATCACGCTATAAAAAGCCTGTCTAGCTTCATCATTCTGATTACTAGCAATAGGTTGAGAGTCCACCGGCGCTGTCCCTTGTGCGGGAGCAGGGGGTACACTCTCAAGATCATCAGCTACCGCCCGGTTGGGATCGAGATCCATTTCTATAAGTAAACACATTTTTAACTGTCAGAAATCACCACACTATCAAATAAACACATAATGGCATGTATAGCTAGACCCGAACGTATTACGGTAGTCCTAGAATTGACTAAACCGTGGCTCTGATACCAATAAAATTGTAACACCCCATACCCGAGACCATTGCCGGAGTCGAACACGAGGTGTTAACGAACTTAATTCATTTACTTACACAGTTCATTTTAAAATTTCTAGACAAGCTGGCTAACTGCATCACAGTCACTTTAAAAATCATATCTCGTGTTCCAGAATTCGAAAACCGATTCCGTAAATTTTTCCTGAAACTAGATTCATATATTCATCTACAATGTTGTTTTTATAATTTTTGGTCAGGCCAATTAGTACAATTTATTAGTTAAATTCTCCCTTATTTTAGGGTTCGACTACCCTGACCTTCATGCATTACGATTTAGATATCTCCCTGTACAGGCCTTCAATACTTATGTCGTTTGTTTCTAATCAAACTAGACTCAAAAATGAATCTGTACATATAAAGCGTGACTTCTAATTATCTCTGGTTAATATATGGTGAATTTCTAAAGTCAGATCAGGGTATCCAGAATCGCTCTGGCCCTATTTTACAAAAACTTAACCATCTCATAAAATAAGGCTCATATGGTCGTTTCGTTTCTTTCATATGAAAATAGACTCATCAAGATTCGATTACATAATTTATTCATTATTTAATTCCATTTCTACTATTTTTAGTGATTTTGCAAACTCACATCACTACTGCTGTCAGCATCTATTTTAAGGTAAATTTCACCTATTTCATAGTTTTCCCTGAATCAACTAGCAATTTGACATACTTAGCACCAAATATGATCATGATTAACCATTCCAATGGCTAATCATTACCAAGCATTTCCACACCACTCAATAGCCATATATACAAAATGATTATAATGCTATGTTCAAAATATATATAAGCCATTTTCGCATGGCTATCCGAATATATATACATTCCCAAAAGGTACTTAATTAACAACAAAGGTCAGTCCTATACATGCCATTATCAAAGTTCAACTAAAAGAGTACCAAAAGGGCTTTGATAGTGTGGACGACTTCGACTTTGACACTCCCGAGTCCCATAGCTGACGAACAAAATCTATAAAACAGAGAATCAAAGCAACAGAATAAGCATTTTAATGATTAGTAAGTTTAGGTAATGAAATTATTTACGACTAAAGTATAGTGTTCATATGACTAAATGAATATTGCAGATACGCATATTCCCAAAATCATACTTACTTCACGCTTCAACCAGTATATTCATACACAGGGGATCAAACCTAACTAAGGCCGGAAGTTTGTTAATCAATTGAGCGAATACTATTTAAAAGGAATCAACTTTCCGATGCATATACGAAACATACCTTATCGTTTGGATTTTATGAGCGTATTAATTGAAATTATTACAGCAAGATCACTCATTTCCAAACCCAAGTACCTTCGGGATTTAGCCGGAGATAGCAACTCGCACAAATGCCTTCGGAACTTAGCCCGGATATAGTAACTCGTACAAATGCCTTCGGAACTTAGCACGGATATAGTAACTCGCACAAATGCCTTCGAGACTTAGCCCGGATATAGTAACTCGCACAAATGCCTTCGGATCTTAGTCCGGTTATCATCCGAATAATCATGCACATATATCAATAAATCATAACACATCTATATTTCATTTTCATTACTAGAACTCAAACACAAGACACTTATCAACCATTGCCATTTTCGGTTCAATAGCCACATACAAAGGGCATGATTTTGATTTGCTTTATAACATGGTCTCTATACGCATTCGGCTGCCTGTCATAAGTATGAACCAATTACCTCAATATATAATTCAAGTAGAATCATTATATCACCATTTATTTGTTATGCTTATATGTCATGACTTAATCAAATCATAAACTAAGTTCCATTACTCGAAGACTTACCTCGGATGTTGTCGAACGACTTCAACGGCTATTCGATTACTTTTTCCTTTCCCTTATTAGATCTAGATCCTCTTTGCTCTTGAGCTTAATTTAAAACAATTGAATTCATTTAATTTCAAATCAAATAGGCGATTTAATATAATACATGTATATTATAAGGTTGAGGTACATATGACTTAATGGTTAACTATCAAACACCATACGCATATATATATATTCTCTAGTCATGCACAACCCAACATCTTACTTAGGCATTAACAATTTTTATAGATATATGCATATCTATGTTAAGGTCGATTATATATTTAATACATTCTACAAATATGGTTATTTGTATTGACTAAATACCATTTTGTCTCAAGTTATACTTATAAGCACATCCATCCAAATACATTCGTACTTAAACATCATTGCATATACGTATACATACAAGAACCATTCTTAACATACTTACTACTCATTTACAAAACAAAATACTCGTATCACATTTATAAAACTATAAGCCGAATATACCTATACTTACCTCACTTAAACATCAACCCTCAATTTCTTTGACAAAGCACATTTCCAAAAATGATAAGGCAATATAACAGCCTTTAATCCAACTTATAATTCATACATATCACATTCCAAGCATTCACTCTATTCTATCACTTAAAATACAAACATTACTCAATAACTTCCTAGTTCAAATTCGGCAATTGCACCAATTCACTAGATGATTTATTATTATTATTTTTCATTTATTCAAACTACTTACAAATACCTTAAACTATCTTAATTAACAACCATTTGTAACTTATTCATTAAACATGAAAACAACCATATATCTCTTCCATTTCCTACCATGGCCGAATGCTCAAGACACCACACCATTTTAAATTTGGTCATGGGTTAAGCAAAGGACTTAATGACTAACTCAAAAAATGCTAAAAATCCAAGAATCATCCTAGAACTTACCTTGATTTAGCTAACCACCATAGCTGAATTTCTCCAAGCTTTTTCTCTTCTAGTTACGACAATGAGGAGCAAGGATGAAACAACTTTGGTTTCTCCTCCCACTCACCTCATGTTTTATTATTCTTAATCCATTATTTTATTTTGTAACTAAAAATGTCAATAAAAAATACATATTATCATTAATAGCCCATACCATGGCCAGCCACTACTTATTATAAATGGAAATTTGACATGCAAACCCATCATTTTTAAAACATGCATTAATAGATCCTTATAGATTAACCTATCACATTTCAAAAGTGTCACACATAAGTCCTATTAACTAAATTCACATGCAATCGACTAAATTGAAGCTTAAAACTTTCACACATTCATATTCACATATTTTAGACAATAAATATCATATTCAAATACTTCGGTGACTCGGTTTAGCGGTCCCAAAACCACTTTCCAACTAGGGTCAATTTAGGGGTGTCACAAGGAGCTATTCTCTAAAACTTTCGGCATTGCCTACTGTTTTGGTTCTTTTCTCTCCATTTCAAGTTTTTCCAAGTTGTGGTTCTTTTCATTTTCAGTTCTGAAGTCGAGTAGTGCTCTTCAACCCTTTTGTCCACAGACTTTCTTTTCCTTCACACCCTTTCCCAAACAGTTCTTTTCCCTTTGGCTGAATATCTATTGCCTTCTTCTCTCCCAAACTCTTTCGATTTTAACCTTGGGTGATCGATTCTTCTTTCTTCTTCCTTCCTCTCTCAAATTCAATTCAAGCTTTGTTGGCTGAATACTTCTCTTTCATTTACCCTCTTTATGCCGACTTTTTCTTCTACTTCTTCTCTGTCAATCATGGTGGTAAGTGCTACTATTTATATCTTTCTCACCCTTTTCCCTTCTTGTAGTATCTATAGTTCTCACCTAACACTTTCTTTACCTGCTGAAAATTGCTAGGTGTGTGGTTGCGCTAGCTCTGCCTGTGTTGTAGTAGGCGATCTTTTTGGGGAAAGTGGACCGATTGCCCTTCTTTTCTAGTTTCGATTTTACACCTTCGGTAAGTGGTTGTACACTTGGTTCAATTTATGTGGGTGTACTGTGCTAGTTAATAAGTTCGCTTGGAATGCATGTAATCTATAAAGGAGTTTGTAATCGGTCTCGTGTATCGGATTAAAGGTGTGATCTTCATTAGTTCAACAAAGTCTTTGGGCTTGTGAGCTACTCGCACATCTTTGGCTAAGGTGTGTAATCACACTACCATAATCATAAACCGGCAAAAGCCAGAATAGGTGATCGTCGACCCCACACGAGCATGTGCTCGCTCGTGTGATAAACTGAACGCATAAACGGGGACGTTTAATCATAGAGGCCACCATGAGCATTTTCATGGGCATAGGCCGCTTTGGGCCACATTGGGCCGAAATGGGTCGTGTGGGCCCCACGGGCTTGTGGGACCCACACGGGTAAACCACATGGTCGGGAGGAGGTTGTTGGGCCAGGCTGTGCAGTTCACATTGCGAAGGCCATTTTTGAGCTTTGTGGGCCCCATAGGCCTATCGGCTCACATGGGCCCGCATTATAGGCCTTAGGCCCATTTCCACTGTTTGACTGTTAAGGTATCACGGGTCGCCTGAGACAACTGTGGACCTACTGTTGGGTCAGTAAGTATACCTAGACCCCAAATTGTTCAAATGATTGTTGTGCTCCTATGAGGTAAAATGGCTGATATGCCCCTACGAAATGCATGACTGTATTTGAGCTGGCCATTAGTATATTGCATATATGTATGATATTATGCCATGACGCATGACATATTGCATGGGGATGGGTTTATTATGATTGGAGGAAGTGTACTATACTGGTAGATCTGCTACAATTACTGTTTAGTGTCGCAACTGGTGCTATATTATTGAATGTAGGGATGGGCGGGTTGATTTTATGCCCATATGGAGTGTAAGGTTAGACGGAGTGGAGTGTAGAGGCTGGTTGGGTAGGACTTCTGTTTGCATTTTACACTGATACTATTACTAAAAAGGCTAAGGCCGTAACTGAGACTGGACTGATACTGAAACGGGCTTAAGCCCAGACTGGATTTGCTAAATACATGTTTGACTGTTTGTTTATTAAAGGATTACACACTGAGTTTCATAAACTTACCCTTCTGCTTATCTGTGCAGGTAATCTTTAAACGGATCAGTGTTGTGAGGGACTCGAAGGTGGCCACACATCTGCTCATGCCCCTATACTGGATTTTAATTTCTAAGTATTTTAAATTTGGGTATTTTTTTGTTAATAAGGCCTATTTAAAGTTTTAACTTTTAATTTGGAATTTTTACTTGCATTGATATAAACTACTAGACGTAGGAAACAGATGGGTTTAAAAAAGATAAATGTTTTCTGAAACACCACGTTTACACAACATAGTTTAAAAGCTTCCGCAACAAAACAATATTTTAAAAAGTAACATCAATTCAATGTGATTTTCATTATGCTAAACAACTTGAGTCTTATCAATAAATGAGACTTCTTGAATCATTGTTAAGAATACGAAGAGGATTTAATATAGAACAAATTTTACAATGAAATCATGTTTTTCAAAAAACACTTTAATGTAGCCTTGCAAAATTCATCCATAACGTCCAGGTCGGGTTTGGGGTGTTACACGTCATCCCCTGATGTTATCACTGGTACATTTGCATGAATCTGGTATCTAGTAAGAATTTTCCTATTGAGTCTACTGAGTATGTGATTAAAGTGTCGAGCCCCTTATGCAAATATGTTTTAGTTGATAAAGTTTGCAAGAGTTGTCCTTTAATGATTCGGGGTCACTGTTTTCCTGCTGACTTAATGCTTTTACCATTTGATGAGTTTGATGTAATTCTTGGGATGGATTTGTTGACTCTACATGACGTCATAGTGAATTGCAGACGAAAGATTATTGAATTGAAATGTCAAAATAATGAAATTCTTTGAATTGAATCGGATGAGTCAGGTGAGTTGCTTATTTGATTACCTCGATGTCGGCTCAAAGGTGTGTAAGAAAAGGTTGTGAAGCTTATCTTATGTATTTACTGGATACGAAAGTGTCTGAATTGAAGATTGAATATGTGCCGGTAGTTTGTGAATATCCAGATGAGTTCCCAGAAGCATTGTTTGGATTACTACCGAACAGAGAGGTTGAGTTTGCTATTGATCTAATATCGGGAATTTCACCGATATCAATAGCTCTGTATAGAATGGCTCTGAATGAATTGAAAGAATTGAAGTCTTATTTACAAGAGTTGATAGATAAAGGTTTTGCGAGACCGAGTTTTTCACCCTGAGGTGCACCAGTGTTATTCATCAAGAAGAAAGATGGATCCATGAGACTTTGTATTGATTATCGCCAACTTAATAAGGCTACGATAAATAACAAGTATCCTTTACTGAGAATTGATGATTTGTTCAATCAGTTGAAAGGGGTGACAGTGTTCTCGAAGATAGACATGAGATCAGGCTATTATCAGTTGAGAGTTAAAGATTTGGATGTGCCGAAAATCGCGTTCAAAATGAGGTACAAGCATTATGAATTCCTTGTTATGCCATTTGGATTAACAAATGCTCCTATAGTTTTCATGGACTTGATGAATCGAATCTTCAGACTGTATTTAGATAAGTTTGTGATTGTATTTATTGATGACACCCTAATTTATTCCTAAGATGAGTCTGAGCATACCGAACATTTAAAAATTGTATTGCAAACTTTGAGAGATAAGAAATTGTTTGCTAAATTTAGCAAAAGTGAGTTTTGGCTCTGAGAAGTCGAATTTTTGGGATACATTATTTTAGCAGAAGACATATGGGTTGATCCAAGTAAGATTTTGGTAGTTGTTGATTGGAAACCACCGAGGAATGTATCTGAAGTTAGAAGCTTTTTAGGCTTGGCCGGTGATTATTGACGTTTTTTATGACTAGATTGTTACAAAAACATGTGAAATTCGAGTGGTCTGAAAAATGTCAACAGAGTTTCGAATAGTTGAAAGCGTTGTTGACTAAGGCACCTGTGTTAGTGCAACCTGAGTCGGGAAAAGAGTTTGTGATTTTTAGCGATGTGTCTTTGAACGGTTTAGGTTGTGTGTTGATGTAAGAGGGTAGAGTGATAGCTTATGCCTCGAGATAGTTGATGTCGCACGAAAAGAACTATCCAACCCACGACTTGGAACTAGCCACTATTGTATTGACTTTAAAATTTAGAGACACCATTTATTCAGTGAGAAGTGTCACATCTTTACTGATCACAAGAGTTTAAAGTATTTAATGACTCAAAAAGATTTGAATTTGCGACAACAGAGATGGCTCGAACTATTGAAAGATTGTGAGTCAGTGATCGACTATCACCCAGGGAAAGCAAACGTAGTTACAGATGCCATAAATAGAAAGTCTTTATTTACTTTGAGAGCAATGAATATGCGACTAACTTTATCCGATGATGGATCAATTTTGGCCGAGTTGAAAGCTAGACTGGTATTTCTTCAACAAATTTGTAAAACTCAGAAAGGTGATAATGAATTACAAGCTAAAAGAGTTCAATGCAAATCGAATAGTGATTCAGAATATCAGATTGGATCAGATGATTGTTTGAGGTTCCGAGGTAGGATTTGTGTACCGAGAGATACTGAACTGATTCAGAAAATTCTTCATGAGGCATATAATGGTTGTCTATTTGTTCATCTTGGAAGTACAAAGATGTATAATGATTTGAAGGAATTGTATTGGTGGTCAGGCATGAAACGAGACATTTCAGAGTTTATAATGAGATGTTTGATTTGTCAACAAGTGAAAGTCGAACACCAAGTTCCTTCAGGTTTACTTCAACCTGTGACTATACTCGAGTGGAAATAGGATAGAGTTACAATGGATTTCGTATCAGGGTTACCTCTGACTCCGAAGAAGAAAGATATTGTTTGGGTCGTTGCTGATAGATTAACGAAATCAGCTCATTTCATTCCAGTACGTACCAATTATTCACTTGATAAACTACCTGAAACGTACATTGTCGAGATTATTAGATTTCACGGGGTGCCTACTTCTATTATTTCAGATAGAGATTCGAGGTTCACGTCACGATTTTGGAAGAAATTGCAAGAAGCATTGGGTACAAAGTTGAATTTTAGTACTACATTTCATCCACAAACTGACGATCAATCTGAGAGAGTGATTAAAATTCTCAAAGATATGCTTCATTGTTGTGTTTTAGAGTTCGAAGGTAGTTGGGAGAAATATCTACTGTTGGTTGAATTTGCTTAAGAGTTTAGTGGTGAAATATCTAGTAATGTGAACCGAGATGAGAATAGTTGGGAAGGTGAAAATTGTCATGGGAAGAATATTAGATTGTCTTAAAGATTATACAAATTATACAATGTCACATATAAAGAAGAAGTTAGTCTTGGCTATTCAATTCATTCAAGAATAATGACTGAAGTATGTATTTACTGAGATTTTTCTCGAATTGGTTTCCGTTAGTGGATGGAATAATGCAAGACTCATAATGACAGAATTAGTCAGAGATATGATAAGCGAGTAGTAAAGATGTATGTGTATGATTGTTCAGTTTCTGATGGAGTTCTTACATTGTGAGAATGTCAGCCAACTTTAATGTTAGATGAAAGTACTGATGGTCTGTTAATTTATGATTAGCATTGCCCTATCTCTTCGGGATTTTACCCTAATATAATGGAATGAAGTCTGTGGTAAAATTTATGTGAGATTATTCATTTATTTCTACTGGATGTTGTTTTGTTGTATATATATAAGTATTTGGAAAATGTATTCTCTCTATTACGATGGAATTGCAAAGCTGGAATATGGTGATTTTGGTATCTGTATTTCTGTAACTTTCATGAAAGGAATTGATGTCGACAAAAGTATAAATGATGAGAGCACAAGCTCAAAATTGTATGACGGATCTCCTTCCTCTGGTAAGTTTGATTAAAGTTGATGAGTTCAATCATGATATTTGTTTCCTCGAGCTAGTACGATTGAAAGGAGTATTTTGAAATGTTATTATTATTCGATAGTTGAAATAAACTCAGTTGTTTTTATTAGAGTAAGCTGAATTGTTGAAATATGGTTTAAGTTATATGTATTTAAGCATGTCCTCAGCTAGAGGAATAAATTCTGAGCATTCATGAGTATATAGATAGATGGATAGTTTGAATGAGGAAATTATATTCTAAAAGGTATGATATAGAGATATGCCTATTGGATTATTCTAATCGAATGATGTTGTTATGAATTAGAGTTGTTCTGAGTGAAAGATGGAATGGTCTACGCATGTTAACAAAGTTGGAAACAGTAGAAGTATTATTAACCGAAGATTCTAGTTCTAAGTTCAATTTGAATTGAGTAAAAAATTTATGATTTTCAGCGATGTGATATTGAACAAATTGGAATGTGCCTTAATACAAGAGTGTGAAAAGGTAGTTTATACTTTTAGACGGTTAAAGTTACATTTAGTGGTATCAAACTGGTAATATAGAGACGACCGTTTTTATGTCGATATTGTGAATTCGATGATATAGTGTGTTCAATAGAAAATGTCATATGTTTCCTGGTTCTAATGGTATAAAGTATCTAATGTTACAGAAAAAGATCTAAAGTTTAAGACATTGTCAGTGGATTTAGATATTGAAAGATTTCGAGAAATTATCGATTTACCTTTTGAAAAGTAAGTATGGTTACAGATGCTTGAATGGAAACTTTTTTTTATTTTGTGAGAGTTGGATACATGATTAACTTTATTTGATGATGGTCTAATTCTATCTATATTAAATGCTAAAGCGAAGTTTTATTTGTGAAACTAAAAAGCTCAGAAATGTGATAGTGAATGGTAATCTAAATGAGTTCAGAGCAAGTTTACTTCTAATGTTGAATTTCAAGTCAGACATGATTCTTATTATTATTGTTATGTCGAGATAGAATTTGCATATTGATGAATCTAGAACTTATGCAGAAGTTTTTGTACGAGACTCAGTAGTAACACGTCGGTTCATCCAAGAGTAATAAAATGTACAGTTATATAAAGTATATATGACAGTGATTGCATATGATACATGATATTTTTGGATTCGTATTCAAATGACATTGTGTTAATAGATAAAAGTTGAAAATCAAGTGTATTCAGGACTAATACAGTCAATGATAATTCTAGTGTGTTATGAGATAGCATTGCTATCAATTTCATATCGAGGTTATTATATCTCTAAAAAGGAAAATGTAAATTAAATTGTGGTTAATCATCTGACAAAGAAAGATCTGTATGATCATTTTAGTATGTACAGAGTTCTTATTTGATGGATCAACTACGTTGTATGTTCTTGAGAGAGTAATTTAGAAATTTGACACTATGTTCTTAAGTTCAAAGGCTATTGGAAATAGATATAAGAAGTTAAGTCAATTTTTTATTCTAAGAAATTTTTGAAAGTGATTCATAAGAGTTAGAAGCAACACCTTTTGGTAAGATTTTCGGGGATGAAAATTCCTAAAGGGGGAAGAGTTGTAATAGCCCGATTTTGGGTCTATCGGAACAATGGTTTTGAGACCACAAATCCGAGGTCATAAAATTTATTTTAATATTCTTTTGAGGTCTATAGCATGATAATATGATTGTGTAAAAATTTTGTTAAGAAATTTTACCGTTTGAATGCCTAAATTGTGAAAAAGGACTAAATTGCGTAAAGTGCTAAAGTTGTGTTCTATAAGTTAAATGTGTTAAATAGCTATAGAACTTAAAATTTGAGGTCCTTAATGAGAAATTAGGCCATTATATGTGTGGATGGCTGTACATGGAGTGTAATAAATGAAAAGTCAAAATTAGGTGAAAGTTGGTATTTGATTACAAAAGCAAAGATTAATAAAATAAAACAAATGGTCATCTTTCTTCTCCATCTTTTCTCCACCGAAAAACAGAAGAGAAAATGGGGTTTTGAAGCTCAATTTTTTAGCAACTTAAATCGTTTGCATGTAAGTGAAATTTTTGTTTGTTTTTGTTGATTTTTATGTTTTTGGAACTCTTGTAACTTAATCTAGCTAAATAGGGGACTAATTTGCAATATGGTTGGAAATCTAGTGTTTTTTCATGAGAGCATATTTACTGTTTTTGAAGATTAGTGGAAGAAAATGAAACCTTGTTGTGTGTTGAACAACTTTTGTTAAGGGGCTTTTGATGAAAATGTGAAATAGGGACTAATTTGTGAAATGTGAAATTTATGAGTTAAATTGTGAAATTTTTAAATGTGTGAGCTGCTACAGGCATGAAAATGATTTGGCTATGCATGGGTAATAAAGATATTGAACGCATTTCATTTTACAAGCCTAAGGGCAAAATTGTAAAAATGTCAAACTTTAAGGGTAAAAACGTAACTTTTTGTAATATGAATTTTGGATCATATTGAATAATGTGACTAATAAATAGGCCAAATGTGATATTATAGATCAATGAAAATGTGATTCAGGCCTAGAACGGGGGAAAAACATGGTTAGGTCCCTTTTTACCATTTTGGTATCAAGGTAAGTTCATGCGTAAGTAATGCAACCTTATGTTGTGTATTTACTATTTTGATATTGCATGAATTCTATACATTTGTTTTTATGAAATTGATTAATGATGATTTTAATAAAGTTTTTAGAAATGAGAAATCTCGATTTAACCTCAAGGGTAGAATACAAATGTCATGATATTAGTACTATTGAGATTCCGTATAAGACCAAATCTGTGATATGGCATCGGTATGTGATTTCGTATAAAACCATGTCAGGGACAGGCATCGATATGATATTTCATGTAAGACCATATTCGGCGTATGGAATTGATACGGTACAAGAGTATGAGAATGAAATTACTACAAGTAAACAGGCATGTACATAAGCCTATAATTGTAAAATCATGATTATTGTGAAAATAATTGTTTATTACCCATTGTGGTTGATAGTGCACCTACTTTGATGCTGGATATATGATAAATATAAATGATGATTATGTGTTAGGCTATTGGGCTGAATTAAGATGTGATCTAATATGTTTATATGCTTGAATTGTATTTCAACGGGTATGTTAAGAACGAGAAAGTATGTGACTATATTACAAGTGGTACAGGTATGTACACAAAACTCATGTGAAGTGAATTTGATATGTGATGAATGCTTGGTGAGAATGTACATGAACAAGTTATGCTTATGAAACATTGATAATCTTGTGACAAATGATCTATATTTATGATGAATGGATGCACGATAAGATTTAATAATGATCATGCTTAGGAGCCTAATTTATTAGTGATAATTTACTGTTCATTTATTTAAATAGTGTTTTGTTGGATATGAGGAAAAGAAAGACGGGCATAATTGCTGAACTGTAACACCCCTTACACGTATCCAAAGCCGGGACAGGGTTCGAGGCATTACCGGACTTAAACATTCACAAACATGCAAAACCAGACCATAAAATTTCATCCAAATTAAAACTTTTCAAACACATGTAGATCGTCCCTTATACAGGCCTTCGAAGCCTAAAACACACATTGTGTTGGTTCGAGACTAAACCGAGGACTTTAGAAAGCTCTGGGAAAACTTAGAGAAATTTTCATGAAACAGGGTCACAAACCCATGTGGACACAGGGACACGGTCGTGTATCTTCAACATGCCTATGTCCTTAGGCCGTGTAACTCTCTATTTATGACGTCAGCAAAACAAATTGATCCACACGGTCAAGCCACACGCCCGTGTGCTACTCCGTGTCCTCCACACGACTGAGATACATGGCAGTGTCTCTGCCCGTGTAGCCAACACTTAGGCTATTTTCCAAGCCTTATGTTGTCCTTAATTCTCTCCTATACTTATACACATGATAGACACACATTATAACATCAATTTAATGGTTAATCATCCTTTAGTAAAATTCCTTTAAAGCATTTACATGTTGTCATACATGTGTTTATTACCTATACTCATGTTACACCAAGTTAGACATTCCAATTCACATTCTACAATTTTCCATATTCAATCATTATCAACTTACTACCATGCCACACATTCATTTCATGGCCACGACCACCTCGAATGGTCTTAAAGTATTCATCATGTACATGTGTTATACTAATCACTCATAACAATCAATTATAAACACATCACAAACATTAACACATAACAAGAATAATTAGGCTTACAAGCCATAACCATTTAAGCCACATCTCATGGCCATATACAATAAATCAATATAAGTCGATACATTTGGCTAATCACAACAACATCTAACATAAAAACTAGTCCTTATACATGCCACTCACTTGAAAGTATTTAATACACATATGACAATACTCCGGAGTTGTTGGCTTGATAGTGTGATGCTGCCTCCAATGGTTTCCAACCCCGAGCTGACCTAAGAACACTAAAAAAATGGAGAGGAGGGATTAAGCTTAAAGCTTAGTAAGTCTATATGAAAATAATAAGCAAATTATCAACATGATTCCATGAAAATGTAATCATAATTACACTTTTGCTGGTTTTCTGGTCATACTGTTTTCTCGAGTCATAGTTACTAATTTATTTATATCTAGAGCTACGAAACTCTAATATCCATTAATTTTCTATGAAACTAGACTCATATATCTTCTTACCATACAATTTTTAGAAGTTTTGGTCTAGCCAATAAGTACATTTTATTCATTAAAGATACCCCTATTTCACTGTCCGATAGTTCCGACCTTTCTTCATTAAAAATTATTTATCTTATGGTACGGGACTCCAAATTGAGAACAACTAATTTTCCCAGAAACTAGACTCGTTAAAAATTTTAATCATGCAAATTATCACTCATAATTATCTTTTTAAAATTTTTAATGATTTTCTAAAATTAGAATAGGGAATTCCAAAATCATTCTAACCCTGTCTCACAAAAATCCAATTATCACAAAATATGAAATTCCTTTGCCTTCACTATTTCTTTTATGAGAAAATAGACTCATAACTCTTTAATTTCATATCTTATTCAACCTCTAATTCAATTTATACCATTTGTGGTGATTTTTCAAAGTCACACAACTGCTGCTGTCCAAAATTATTTTATTACAAAATTTCACTTTTACATAATTTCACTTACTCCATTCTATCTTACCAAAAGATTCGCTCAACTATCGAGCACATTGCTCACAACTTTTCACATGGATATATTTTCACTTATTCATAACATAGTCATGTACATATGTATTTTCACTTAGTAAATTTCTTGTTGAACTCATCGGAATAATAACAAATACCTGGTGGCCTGTGCATATACCACCCTTGTAACCGAAGCTCTCTGGTATGCATAGTAGCCTGCACTTAGTACTACACATGCGACCTATCAATCTGGTACACGTAGTAGTATGTACTTAATAATACACATGTAACTTAACCATCTGATGCACGTAGTAGCGTGCACTTAGTACTACACACGTGATCAAAGTTAACAGGTACGCATAGTAGCCTGCACTTAGTACTGCACATGTGACCTATCAATCTGGTACACGTAGTAGCCTGCACTTAGTACTACACACGTGACTTAACCATCTGGTACACATAGTAGCTTGCATTTAGTACTACACACATGATCCAAGTTAATGGATACCCATAGTAGCCTGCACTTAGTACTACACACGTGACTTAACCATCTGATACATGTAGTAGCTTGCACTTAGTACTACACACGTGATCCAAGTTAATGGATACCCATAGTAGCCTGCACTTAGTACTCTACATGCGACCTATCAATCTGATACACATAGTAGCCTACACTTAGTACTACACACGTGACTCATAATGGATCATTTTTATCTCTTCTATTGCGAAGGTTCAATCGAGAAATTCTTCACTTTTCAAGATTTTACTAACTCGTTCTTAGTCAATTCCAATTCGTTGTTTACATCAATTGATCATTCTTTAATCATTCTTTAAGCAGCCACATCTCATATAATAACAAAAGATAATAACATAAAAAGAATCGAAATATTATTTACATACAAACTTACTGGAACGGTGGAAATGTGCAAGTGTACACAATCGTAACAAGTAATAAAGTGACAAGTAAATGTTGAGTTATCGTACCCACAGGGACTGTAAAAAGAAATATTTATGAAATTAATTAAAACACTTTGGTGAGGTAAAAATAATTTTGGTTTGAAAAGAGCGATTTATAAACTAAGATTTTAAAACTAAGCAAACAATTTAAATAAAATAAAAGAGTTCTAGTGCACGATTTCAATTAAGATTTAATCAAGATGATATAATTGTGTTGGATTAATTATACATATTTAACTTAGAAATATTAAATTTGTGCTTATGCTGTTATGAATAAATTCATGGCAACCTAGTAATTTGCTAATTTATGAACATATTTACTAATTAAAAGAATTCCATTTATCTCTTGAGCATATCCCTATGCCAATTCAACCGACTAAACAGATTTAATAAAGTAAACATGCTATCGCACATACATACTTATTGAATTAAATTATCTCTCGCATATTCCTATGTCGATTCAACTGATTAATTCAACTTAATAAACATGTAAAAGATCATGTGAAGTAACAAAGTAGCCATACCTTGAAACAATTTAATCACAACAATCTTGCAAGTTATGCAAGGCATATGTATCGCCAAATACAATACTGATTTAATTTTCAGTTACCTTAGAAGAATTAAACATGCACTGATTAAGTACTGAGTCCATTAATTGCAATTTAAATCTGTTTAAACAATTAATTCTTTAATTATCTAAACAATTATAATGTCAGATGACCTAAGCATGATTTTACTTAATCAAGCATTTCACTGAGGCCTATAACAGCATAAACACTAATTTAATAATTCAAGTAGGCAAAATATAATCAACCCAACATGAATTAAATTCAAGCTAAATTGATTAAAATAACCATTTAAACAACAATATTTTTCATATATATGTTCATCATAAAAATAATAGAAATTAAAAAGAAAGGGAACAGAAAGCAAATCCAGTGTTTCTCTGTAGCTTAACTGTTGCTCCGTTCTTAGTCTCTGTTGTCTTCGCCGAGCAAGTTTTCTATGAATCCTTGATTGCTGCCCAAGATGGCTGAAGAACACCTCTTTCTCAAGATCGGAAATCGGCACAAGAGGAAGGGAAAATGGGATGGAAAATGGAGAGTAAACTTTGAGAGAAGTGAAGAGAGGATGCGAGAATGTTGTGGAATGAAGGATGTTGAGGGATGCTTTGAAATGGGCAGCATAGGGTGGCTTTTATAGCTGAAGAGGGCTGCTAAAAATAGCAAATTCAGCAGCCAAGAGAGCCCTCCCATGGCCGGCCACACACATGGCAAGGTTGAAGCTTTCAACCTTGCTAAAAATAGGCTGGGGCAAATCTACAAAGCCTAAAATAAAGGTGGGGTTTGAACGTAATTTGGAGGTTTTTCAAGGGCCTTTTTGCAAGCATATTTTATCAGCTAATTTTCTGATTTGGGTCATCCAATGGATGGTTTTGGTCAGCCCAAATTAGTGACTGGTTCGGCTCACTCCATTCGGTTCACTAGGCCCTTTCTTCATAATTAATTAAAATTAATTCATTTAACCTAAATTAAATAGGAAATAAATTAAAAATAATTTAATTATGAATTAATACACATTTTTGGGCCGTCTTAGGCTGGAAATTAATTGGCCTCAATACTTCAAATTACTCTCGGTTTTGTTCTTCTCGCAATGTTCACCGGGCCCTTTTTCTCCAATTGTGTAATTCTGTCAAAAATAACAAAATTTAATAAAAATTAATTATGAAATTAATTAAAATCCATAATGTTCATATTTTTAACATAATGTAATTATTTTATGACAAGAATTTAACCGGAATAGCCTGGTTTTAAGTTAAAAAGGGTATGAAAAAGTATATAATTTTTTATGTTTCCACTTACTCGTTTCAAAGAAACATCATATTCCATCAAACTTCCAAACCTTTACCAGACGTACTCAAATTGTGGCTTCATTCACATAGCAGTATCTCATAATCATATGGCATTGCAACATTTTCATCATAATAGCAAAACATCAAGAACATGTTATATCACCAAAATAATTACTTAATATCAAATTATTCACATATATATACTTACAACTCGTGTAATATCGAAGCATTAGCATTCAAATACAACATTGCATTATTAAAATCACATGAACTTACCTCGGGTTCGAGTATGACTATATATTCTGATTTAGTCCATAATCTCATTCATTTCCAATCTATGCCCGAATCTCATTTTCCTTGATCTATAATACCACATTTAGCTTAATAATTAGTCACATTATTCATATGGGCCCAAAAATCATACTTTTACAAATTTACATTTTGACCCCGAAACTTTCACATATTTGCACTTTGGCCCTTAGGCTCATAAAATGATTTTTATTCAATTTCCTTGCATTTTAAGCCTATCCGAATCATTTTCATAACTATAGCAGCCCCTAATTTCAACTAAATCACACTTTTATGATAAATTTTGTAACTTTTACAAAATGGTCCTTTCTGACAATTTCACCGAAAATCACTTAGTAAAAGTTGTTTATTACACACCGAGCATTCATATTCTACCATTAGGCATAAAAAAACATGCATGTTATCCATGGGTAAATTTTTAAACACAAACCCTAGTTCAAAATATGGGTAGAAATGAGTAGATCTTGTTACGAGGATTTCAAAAACGTAAAAATCATTAAAAACGAGGCTAGAACGGGCTTACAATCAAGCTTGGAAGCTTGAAAAACCCTAGCTATGTCATCTCCATGAAGGTTTCAGCCATGGGGTAGAAGATGGACAGAAATTGGCTTTTAATTTTGTTTTTAATTCATTTTAATTACTAGATTACCTAAATGCCCCTCACTGTATTCTATTTCACCCATTTCATGTCCATTTTTGTCCAAAAAATTATAGAATGGTCTAATTACCATTTAAGGGCCTCCAATTTAAAATTTCATAACAATTAGACACCTCTAACATGTAGAACTCAACTTTTACACTTTTTACAATTTAGTCCTTTTGACCAAATTGAGTTCCCAAACGTCAAAATTTTCGAATGAAATTTTCAAGAAATCATCCCATGAAATTTTATACCATAAAAATATAATAAAAAAATTTTATTGTGTCAGATTTGTGTTCCCGAAACCACAGTTTCGACTAGGCCCTAATTCGGGATGTTACATGAATAAATTCATTATGGGAATATAGTAAGATACGAGTTTAGTCAAGTGAAAGATGGTTAAACTATATGTTGAAATTATGATTACTCCCAAATAAGGTACATGAATTAAGAGGATGGACATAACTTGATAGTTAATGTGATATCTTATAGTGGGGATAGTGGCTAGGCTAATGCAAAGGCATGTAAACAGTGTTTAAGAGATAAATGAGTAAGTACTAAGAATAAATAAGTGAAAATCTTATAATTTAATGCCAATTGTAATTATGGTATTCTTATAGATGAATAAAATAAATGAATGTTAATAGTTGTTTATTATTTGCATGTGAACTTACTAAGCTTTAAAGCTTACTCCCTTTACCTTCCATTTTTTATAGGTTAATTTAGCTATCTCGGGTTGGAGACCACCAGAGATGCCATCACACTATCAAGCTATCACTACGAGTATTGTTGAATTCAAGTAGTTGAGTCTATAGCATGTATAAGGACTTTGCCTTTTAAGTAATGATGACTTTGTTAATGTGGCCAAATGTGCTGACCTAGAATAGCTTGTGGTCCAACTTGTATAAGGCCATGAGATGTGGCTCATATTGATTATTGGGTCGTATACCTAATTGTTTATATATGCATGTGTCGAAGTCTTGGTGATGTGAATGCTTGATGATGATGGTTGATATGATATGGCACATAAGTATAATGAATGAATGATGACAAATTGGTATGGCTATGATCATGGTTTAAATGTGTGAATTGAGAATAGATTAATACTGATATTGATTGGATATGAAATTGGTGTGGAATGCCTTAAGTAAGCTTGTTAATTTGAGTATGTGAAATAGTGGCATAGCATGGGCATGAATTAGTCTTGATTTGGCATGAATGATTGTCAAAAAGAGACATGTTGTGTGCCATGAGATATGTTTAAGTATGTGAGTGTCTAAGGGTGACAAAAGGCTTGGAAAATAGCCTTATAGTGGTCCCCACGAGTAGACACACGGGTATGTGTCTAGACCATATGTGACACACGGTCTGACCCATAGGCGTGTAATCCAGCCATATGTCCCCTGCGCCCTAAATAAAAGCAAAACAAAATGCTTAGTAGTAAACACACGGGTAGAGACACAGCCGTGTGAAGGACACGGTCTCAGGACATTGGCGTGTGCCCTGGCCGTGTGAAGTCTGCACTTGATTTTGGAATTTAATTCGCCACACGACCTAAGCACATGGGCATGTGACTTGGCCATGTGACCCTATTTAGTTGATGACGTCATAAACAGAGAGTTACACTGGCGTGTTCCAAGCTACACGGGCGTGTGTGACCACACGGCGTACCCACACGGGCGTGTGACTCCTATTTTGAAGAAAGATTTTCTAAGTGATATGAAAGTTCCGGAAGTTCGCAGTTCAGTCTCGAACCACACCCAATGTATGTCTTGGGCCTAGAAGGCCTAGATAAGGGATGACATGAATGTGAATGAAAAGTTTTAAATTTGGACAGAAATTTAGGACTCAATTTTGTATGGTTGTGTGAGTTTAAGTCTGATAATGCCTCATACCCTGTTCTGGCGTTAGATATGGGTAAGGGGTGTTACACCAATTGTAATGAGGAGTATTTATAACTTATTGACTTGATGCATACAACATGTAAATCAGCATAATCTCATGTTAAAATAGGAAGTTTAGTTCTCATACGTAATGGTTTAGACATTAATTAGAGTCGTTCAATTAATAATTTCTCTAAACCATTATGTGCATAAATAACAAACTTTTACGAAATTTTTTCAAGCTCAATCAATGAAATACTGAGATATAAACTCATCAGCTTTAACAAGATGAATCGTCTTAATTGCATAATCTGAAATTAATTATTTAAACAAGCAATCTTGCAAAACGATAGGTGGCAAATTGATAACACATATGTGATTATTTTGTAGATGCATCTACTGAAATCATATAATATCAAAACCATCCACATAGGGATGAATGAGCCCATATTCATTTTAGAAATGCAAGACATTAAATCTTAACTTTAGCTAGTTAGTTTTCTACTAATCAATTTTTATTGAGAACAAATAGCACATGAGAATTTTTTTTAAAATTAAAGAATCTTCTAGTTATTTAATGAAAATCCATATAAATTCTTGATTAATTTTTGCATCATATATGATCTGGGATGACCAAACCAGTCATGTCAAATAATAAAAGTATGTGGTTCTATGAACTTCTGGTTTGTAGTAACATGTGCTTCAATTTCACTAATATATAGATATTCAATATTTTTCATTTGTAGTCTCAATATGATATCCATTACAGCGAATATCATAGTAAAAAATTTCATCTTTTGTCAAAAAATTATCCTCCATAAGTTAGCCAAAGTAATTGTTTCCCTTCTTTTTTTAATGGATGCTTTGATAAAGTTTTACTAGATGCTTAAACATATGATAGATACATGACCAATGCATTTTCATACCACATCAGTGCCATGAATTGTTAATAACCTTCAAATATTTTGACCATAATTTTCTTGTTTTTCATTATTATTCTTTTTCTAGTGGTTAGAAGTACCACTATTATAACCACCTTGATAACAGTTATTAGTATATTTCCCACCACATCATCAATTAAAACAACAACCATGATTTCTATATTTTCATTTTTCATAATTGTTATATATTGGTACATTCACTTTAGGGAATGAAGCAAAACTAGTGGGAAGAATTTCATAGTTATTCATTAGTAACTTATTATTTTGCTTAGCCACTAGAAAGATAAAAGATCGTTGGAAAATACTTTTAAAATCATTTTCACAATATTGCTACTGCAGGAGCACATTAGATATTTCAATCATATAGTGTAATTTATTCCTTCGGGGAATATATATAATACAAATACATAAGTATCTCATGTTATTTTTATATACGGTTTTAATGTAAAACACATGAAGGTTTTATTCAACATATATCGTCTTGATCAGAAAAATAATATTATATTTTACAAAATTTTGCATCACAATGAGGTAAAATATTAGCTCTTAAAGAGCTTTTTACAATTTAATGCAATGCTAGCTCTTTAGGAGCATATAATCATTTTATTATATAAACTTATTGAATGCTTAATTTATTTTAAATAATATTCAGTTTTGCAATTCTTTTTAACATGAATGATAAATTGTAATATCCTGATTTAGGGTCTAGTCGGAATAGTGGTTTCGAGACCAAAAATCTGACGTAATAAAATTTATTTAAAATATATTTTTATGGTCTAAAATTTCACGGGATGATTTCTTTAAAATTTCGTTTGAAAATTTTGACATTTGGGCACTCAATTTGGTCAAAAAGACTAAATTGTAAAAAGTGCAAAACTTGAGTTCTAGAAGCTAGAGGTGTCTAATTCATATGAAATTTTAAATTGGAGGTCCTTATATGGTAATTAGACCATTGGTTAATTTTTTGGAAAAAAAATGGACATCAAAATAGGTGAAATAGAATATTTTTAAGTTAGGGGCATTTTGGTCATTTGGTAATTAAAATAATAAAAATGGAAAATAACAACCAAATTCATGCTCATCATCAACCTTTGGCCAAAATTTTCATGGAATCCATGGCTAGGGTTTTGTTCAAGCTTTCCAAGGTCAATCGTAAGTCCGTTCTTGCCCTGTTTTTAATGATTTTTACGTTTTTTAAATTCTCGTAACAAGATCTAACTATTTCTACCATTTATTTGAGCTAGGGTTGATGTTTAAAAATTTACCCATGTGCTACATGTGTGTATTTTGATGTTTAAGGGAGGAATATGAATGTTTGTTGTGTGTTAAACGACTTTTGCTAAGTAGTTTTCGGTGGAAACGCTAAAAAGGACTAATTTGTAAAAGTTATAAAATTTTTCATAAAACTGTGATTTAGTGGAAATTTTGGGCTGTGCTATAGTTATGAAAATGATTCAGCTAGCCATACAGTACAATAAAAATGAACACATTTCATTTTACGAGCCTAGGGGCTAAATTGCAAATATATGTTAATATGAGAAATATAGGATGAATTGATTTCTTGATATGAGAAATATATTTGGCCTTATAGTTGTATATGGAAGTAATGTTAAAGTTTGAGTGATGAATATATGTCTATAAATATATATGTATATTCGATTATATAAGACAATATGGTTTTGAAATTTGAGAATATATTGATGAGGTATGCATGTATATTCGGCCAAGGAGAAATTGTTCTATAAAAGTATATGCTATATATGTATAGAGTTAAAAGCTTGAAATTTTATGTGATTAAAAATGTATAAGTTGATTTATTTAATTGAAATGATTTAGTAATAGAGATGTTATTATACATTAACTGTTTAATTTGCTTAAGGCTTACTAAGCAAAGTTAGCTTACTTTGTATATGCTTTTTTTATAATTATTTTTTTTAGATTTTGGAGGTCGTTACGTGCTCGGGGATCGTCGGTGAAGTCATCCATACTATCGCTCACTTTTGGTACTTTTTAAAAAAAATTAAATCTCAAATATATAGCATGTATAGGATAATATGTGTATGTTAAATTCTGAAGCATGTGTATAACTAAAAGCCATGCGAAAATGGCTTGTTTATGAAGTTAATTTCGATTTCATGCAATGATTAACTTGTGGTTCCATATATATATATTTGGTTTTGATGATTCGGTCAATGTATATAATATGTTGTGTACTTGGTCTGTGTTGGAAAAAGCTTGGTTATCTGCATTCAACATAAGGTAAGTAATGGATGTTATTTGATATATGCATAATTTATATATGTGGAGTACTTGATATATGCAAGATGAAATGACTAATGTGATTAGGTATAATAATTGTATAAATGATAGACTATAGTCGTATGTATTATGGATATCTTGATTAGGTTGAATGGATTTAGAAATGCAAATATGTATGCTCGAATGATGAATTTGAGTGAGAACGATGTAGGTCTTTTGAATTGGTTTTAAAGATTCATTTGTTTTACACTTATGGACAAATGATATGTTAAGAAAATAATAGGTTGGTTATTATTAAATAAATAGGTAAAATGGCACTCATTTTTATGCAAGAAAGAATTGACCATATTAAAATGCTATGTGAGTTAGAAGTCAAACATTTAATTATTGAGATGAAATTATAAATTTGTTTGACCATGTTTTATCTTACTAAATCTGTATATATATATTATTATATTTTCTGCTGAGTAAGATAAATTTGAAATTTTTGGTATGGATGTGTATACAATATGATTAATGATGCAAGTTCGATTTGTAAATTAGTTAATCACTTTGTATATTTATATAAGTATGAAAATGACCTATATGGTTATGTGATTGCATGATAGCTGTGATTTGGTCTCGTAATACCTCGTAATCTATTTCGGTGACGGATACAGGCTATGGGTGTTACATTTTATTAGTATCAGAACTATGATTTAGTTGATTCTAGGACTAGCGTAGTGCGTGTAAGTCTAGATATACATGCCATATTTTATACTATGATAGTGTGATGACTCCTGACAACTGAAAATGTGTTTTTGTATAGTAAATGGATCCCGATCGAGTCGTAGCTAATGATGTTTAGAGTATAGCGCCTGCTCGCCAGTTGATTCTCGGCCAACTTTGAGTAGCCATAAGGGGGAGGCTAAACAAGCCTTCTATCAAATGATGAATGATTGGTTTACTCAATATATCCGAACTAACCCGACTACACAATAACCTCCACCCCCGATTAATCCATCTTCGATACCTGTTATACCTCCAGTGAGTGATCCATTAAGATTGCTTAAGCCACCTATTGATAAAATCAAAAAACAAGGGGCTAAAGAGTTTAAAGCTGCTGATGATGATGATGCTGAGTAGGCTGAGTTTTGGCTTGACAAATACTATCTGTGTGTCCGATGAGTTATCTTGTACTCCTGATGAATGTTTAAAGTGTGCCATATCTTTATTACGAGACACTGCATATCATTGGTGGAATACACTAGTATCGGTGGTTCCAAAAGAGCGAATGACCTGGGAATTCTTTTAGACTAAGTTCCGTAAGAAATACATCAGCCAGAGATTTATCGACCAGAAACACAAAGAGTTTTTGGAGCTAAAACAGGGTCGGATGACTGTGACGGAATATGAGCAAAAATTTGTGAGACTTAGTTGATATGCCCGTGAATGTGTTTCAACCGAAGCTATCATGTGTAAAAGATTCGAAGATGGTTTGAATGAAGACACTAAACTACTTGCTGGCATACTTGAGATAAAAGAGTTTGTAGTATTGGTTGAGAGAGCCTGCAAAGCTGAAGAACTTGGGAAAGAGAAAAGAAAAGCTGATTTTGAAGCTAGAGATTCTGTAAAAGATCATCAGGGAAAACTTTTCAGCCCACATCAAAGAATTTCAGAAATGATTCTGGTCGATCTAACTCTACTGCGGGCTTTTCTAGACAAGATTGAGACAGACCCTCTGTGAGTGCACGAGCCACTTCGATAGCTGGTGTTGGCAATGTTCGATAGAATAGAGTCAAGTGCAAGCATTATGGTAAATGGCATTCTGGAGATTGCAGATTGCATGATCAGTCTTGTTTTAAATGTGGATCGATGGATCATTTTATTCGAGAGTGCCCGATGTTAGCCGAGCAAAATGCTATTCAGAGTGAGAGGCAAGGAAATGTGCTAGTGTGAGGCAGACCACCCAAAAATATGAGTAATGTGAGTGGAAGTCAGAGAGGGACGAAAGATACAACAGTTTGATCTGAGGCTCGTACACCTGCCAAAGGATATGCTATATACGCTCTCGAGGAGGCTTCTTCCCCAGATGTTATTACCGGTACTTTCACTCTTTATGATATTAGTGATATTGCATTGATTGATCTTGGTTCGACTCATTCATATGTGTTTGAGACATTAGTATCTAGTAAGACTTTTCCTGTTGAGTCTACTGAGTTTGTGATTCGAGTATCAAACCCCCTGGGCCAGTGTGTTCTGGTTGACAAAGTGTGTAAAAATTGCTAGTTGATGATTCGAGATTCATGTTTTTCGGCCGATTGGATGTTGTTACCTTTCAATGAGTTCGATATAATTTTGGGTATGGATTGGCTGACTTTGCACGATGCCGTTGTTAATTGCAAAAGAAAGACCATTGATTTGAGATGTCAGAACAACGAGATTATTCGGATTGAATCTAATGATTTGAGTGGTTTACCAGTAGTAATATATTCGATGTTAGCTCGGAAGTATGTGAGAAAAGGTTGTGAAGCTTACTTTTCTTATGTGCTTGATAGTAAAGTGACTGAAAAGAAGATTGAATCCGTACCAATTGTGTGTGAATATCCGGACGTGTTTCTTGAAGAATTGTCTGGTTTGCCACCTATCCGAGAGGTAGAGTTTGGTATTGAGTTAGTACAAGGGACGACTCCAATTTTAATAGCTCCGTACCGGATAGCACCTACTGAATTAAAAGAGATGAAAGCACAGTTGCAAAAGTTAACTGATAGAGGTTTTGCACGACCGAGTTTTTCTCCTTAGGGTATACCAATTCTATTTGTGAAAAAGAAAGATGGAACGATAAGAATGTGTATTGATTACCGCCAGCTCAATAAGGTGACTATAAAGAATAAATATCTGTTTCCACAGATTGACAACCTATTCGATTAGTTGAAAGGGGCTTCAGTGTTTTTGAAGATAGATTTGAGATCGGGTTATTATCAGTTGTGAGTCAGAGAGTAGGATGTGCCTAAAACTACTTTTAGAACGAGGTACGGACACTATGAGTTTCTAGTTATGCCCTTCGGACTTACTAATGCACCTGCTATTTTTATGGATTTAATGAATCAGATCTTCAGGCAGTATTTAGATCAGTTTTTGGTTGTATTTATAGATGACATTTTGATCTATTCACATGATGAAACTGAACATGCCGAACATTTGAGATTGGTATTACAGACTTTGCAAGATAAGAAATTGTATGTGAAGTTCAGTAAATGTGAGTTATGGTTAAGTGAAGTCAGTTTTCTGGGCCATCTTGTATCAGCATCGAGTATTCGAGTTGATCCGAGCAAAATTTTAGCTATACTTGATTAGAAACCTCCGAGAAATGTTTCTTAATTCTGAAGTTTTCTTGGACTTGCTGGTTACTATAGACAATTCGTGAAAGGTTTTCTCTATGATTGCAACCCCGATGACGAAGCTATTACAGAAAGATGTTAAATTCGAATGGTAAAAAAAGTGCCAGAAAATTTTTGATCAGTTGAAAGCCCTTTTGACAGAAACTCCAGTGTTAGTTCAGCCAGAATCGGGTAAAGAAATTTTTTATTTATAGTGATGCATCTTTAAATGGTTTGGGTTGTGTTTTGATGTAAGAAGGAAAAGTTATAGCTTATGCCTCTAGATAGTTAAGCCACATGAAAGGAACTATTCGACACACGACCTAGAATTGGAAACTATTGTGTTTGCGTTGAAAATTTGGCGTCACTATCTGTTTGGTGAGAAATGTCATGTTTATTCTGATCATAAAATCTTGAAATACTTGATGACTCAAAAAGATCTGAATTTGAGACAGCACCGATGGTTAAAATTGCTAAAAGACTATGAGCTTGTGATTAACTATCACCCAGGAAAGGCTAATGTTGTTACTGATGCTTTAAGCTAGAAATCATTATTTGCTTTGCGTGCAATGAATGCACATATGGCTATGTCTGACGATGGCTCGATAATAGCTGAATTGAAAGCAAGACCATTATTTGTTCAACAAATTTCTGATACCCAGAAGGTTGGTAATAAGTTGATAGCAGAACGAGCTCAATGTGATTTAAATGTTGATTCAGAGTTTTGAGTTGATGCTGATGACTGTATGAGATTCAGAAACTGAATATGTGTTATGAGGAATTCAGAGTTGATACAGATGATACTAAATGAAGCTCATAATAGTCGATTATCTGTTCACTCGGGTAGCACAGAAATGTATAACGATCTAAATCAGCATTATTGGTGGCACGGTATGAAACGGGACATTTCTGACTATGTTACTTACTGTTTAATTTGTCAGCAAGTAAAAGCCGAGCATCAGGTACCTTCTGGATTACTTCAGCTGATCATGATACCTGAATGGAAATGGGACTAACTCACAATGGATTTTGTATCCGGTTTACCGTTAACATCGAGCAAGAAATATGCAATCTGGGTTATTGTTGATAGATTGACAAAATCGGCTCACTTTGTTCCAGTCCGTACTGATTATTTAGTTGATAAACTTGCTGAGTTATACGTTTCTCAGATCATGAGATTACACAGGGTACCTATTTCTATTGTTTCGAATAGAGATCTGAGGCTTACATCACGGTTTTGGAAGAAACTACAAGATGTGCTAGGTACCAAACTGCATTTTAGCACTACTTTCCATCCTCAGACAAATGGTCAGTCCAAACGAATCATTTAGATACTTGAGGATATGTTGAGATGTTACATTCTCGAGTTCAAAGGTACATGGGATCGATAGTTGCCTCTGATTGAATTTGCGTACAATAATAGCTTTCAATCGACTATCAAAATAGCACCTTACGAGGCTTTGTACGGTCGTAAATGTTGTACACCTTTATATTGGACTGAGCTCAGCGAAAATAAGATACACGAGGTTGATTTGATTAAAGAGACAGAACAGAAAGTAAAAGTGATCCGCGAAAGTTTGAGCAGCATCGGATCATCAAAAATCATACATTGATTTGAAACGTAAAGATATAGAGTTTTAGATCAGGGAAAAAGTGTTTTTGAAAGTCTCACTGTGGAAGCAAATACTTAGATTAGGGCGTAAAGGCAAATTGAGTCTGAGATTTATTAGGCCATATGAGATTATTGAGTGAATTGGGCCGATTGCATACAGATTGTTGTTTCCACGTGAGTGAGAAAAGATTCATAATATATTTTATGTTTCGATGCTTCGACGATATAGATCCGACCCCTCGCATGTGATTAGTCCAGCAGAGATTGAGATTCAGTCAGATTTGACTTACGAGGAAGAACCGATTCGTATTCTGGCTCGCAAGATTAAAGAATTACGAAATAAGAAAATTTTGTTAGTGAAAGTGCTATGGCATAAACATGGGGTCGAGGAAGCAACTTGGGAGTTAGAGGATTCAATGAAAGAACGTTATCGCAACCTATTCACTGGTAAGATTTTCGGGGACGAAAATCCTTAAGGGGGAAGAGTTGTGACAACCAGATTTTGGCCCTATTCGGAATGGTAGTTTCGGGACAACGAATCCGAGTCAGAAAAATATTTTAATATTTTTCTATGTGTTTAATTTATGTGAATTTGCATGTGTGAAATTTTCGTTACTTAATTTTGTCGTTTGAGTGTCCGATTAAATAAAAGGACTTCATCGCGTAAAATGAAAATTTGATGGTTAAATGTGAAAGTGCCTAATTGTTGTTGTCTTTATAATATAAAGCATTTATGTTGTAATTATACCTTTGAATTTTTGCATGGATGATTGTGGACTTGATTTAGTGGATTTGGAATTAAAATAAAAAGGCTAAATAGGTAATTTAATAAATTATGTAATAAAAATAACATAAAACATGAAACAAGATTGCATGTTCATATTTTTGCTGTGAATAACAAAAGAAAAAAAAATGAAAAGGGTGTTTAAAGGTTTGGCCTAGGTTAAAGCTCAATTCAAGGTTAGTTTTAACTCGATTTTTATTGATTTTTTTACGTTTTTGAGATCGTTGTTTCGAATACTACCCGACCCATGCTTGAATTTCTGATTTTTATGTATATTTTCAATTTTACCATTATTGATAGCTTGATGAATTTTGTGTTTGATGATGTTAAATAAAAGTTATGTGATGGATTAACGAGTTTTTGTATTGGAATTTTGATGAAATTGAGTAAATAAGGTTAAATTGCAAAGTGTTTAATTAAGGGACTAAATTGTGAAATAAATAAAATGTGAGGACTTGTATGTGTATGGGGAGTATTCGCCTAAGCATGGCATGGGCAAATTATGCTTGTTTTGTGTTTTGTGAATTTTGGATTAAATTGCTAAAAGTGTTAAAATGTCTGGGGCAAAAGTGTAATTTTCCCATTTATTTGTTTTTAAATGAATTTGATTAAATATTTGATTAAATAAGTTTAATTTATATCAATTTTGATCAAGAAAAGAGAAAATCAGATTTGGATTGGGGGAAGACCAAAACAGTCGAATAATCAATTAATATTGTTCGTCAATATCCGAGGTAAGTCTTTAAGCAATTAAACATCATTAATTTTGAATGTAAATTAGTTTAATATGCTGATTTGGAATTCATAGATTTATAGTAGAGTTAGCCGAATATGATTAAGCATGGAAAAAATGTATTTGAGTTTAATTCGACTGAGTTATAACATTTGAAAGTTCGTATGAACTATATGGAATATCTAGAATTTTCGATATATGAATTGTTTATGAGACAGGTTTATAATTGTGATATTCGGGCTTTGAGCCTAGCAAGCCTTGTGCTGGTGAATTAAATCGGGCTTTATGCCTAGCAGGCTTATTGCCAGTGTATAAAACCAAACTTTGAGTTTAGCAAGCCTTGTGCTGGTGTGTGATACAGGATTAGGCCTAGCAGGCTTTATGCCGATGAATTATTATATTTTTATACCTAAAAGACTTTATGCTGATATGGTAATTGAATACGTTAAACAAGCTAAAATGATCAGGTACGTGATAGTTGGTTACCTATTTGAAAATAGGATGAATTGATTTCTTGATATGTGATGAAAAAGGATACATGAAGTTGTTGTAGTATATGTGTTAATATGAGAAATATATCTGACCTTATAGTTGTATATGGAAGTAATGTTAAAGTTTGAGTGATGAATATATGTCTATAAATATATATGTATATTCGATTATATAAGACAATATGGTTTTGAAATTTGAGAATATATTGATGAGGTATACATGTATATTCGGCCAAGGAGAAATTGTTCTATAAAAGTATATGCTATATATGTATGGAATTAAAAGCTTGAAATTATATATGATTACAAATGTATAAGTTGATTTATTTAATTGAAATGATTTAGTAATTGTGATGTTATTATACATTAATTGTTTAATTTGCTTAAGGCTTACTAAGCTAAGTTAGCTTACTTTGTATATGTTTTTTTTTTATATATTAGCTTACTTTGTATATTTTTTTTATATAATTGTTTTTTTTTAGGTTTTTGAGGTCGTTATGTGCTCGGGGATCGTCAGTGAAGTCATCCATACTATCGTTCACTTTTGTTACTTTTTAAAAAAAATTAAATCTCAAATATATGGCATGTATAGGATAATATGTGTATGTTAAATTTTGAAGCATGTGTATAACTAAAAGCCATGCGAAAATGGCTTGTTTATGAAGTTAATTTCGATTTCATGCTATGATTAACTTGTGGTTCTATATATATTTTTTTTGGTTTTGATGATTCGGTCAATGTATATAATATGTTGTGTACTTGGTCTGTGTTGGAAAAAGCTTGGTTATCTGCATTCAACATAAGGTAAGTAATGTATGTTATTTGATATATGCATAATTTATATATGTGGAGTATTTGATATATGCAAGATGAAATGACTAATGTGATTCGGTATAATAATTGTATAAATGATAGACTATAGTCGTATGTATTATGTATATCTTGATTAGGTTGAATGGATTTAGAAATGCATATATGTATGCTAGAATGATGAATTTGAGTGAGAACGATGTAGATCTTTTGAATTGGTTTTAAAGATTCATTTGTTTTACACTTATGCACAAATGATATGTTAAAGAAAATAATAGGTTGGTTATTACAAAATAAATAGGTAAAATGGCACTCATTTTTATGCAAGAAAGAATTGACCATATCAAAATGCTATGTGAGTTAGAAGTCAAACATTTAATTATTGAGATGAAATTATAAATTTGTTTGCCCATGTTTTATCTTACTAAATCTGTATATATATATTATTATATTTTATGCTGAGTAAGATAAATTTGAAATTTTTGGTATGGATGTGTATACAATATGATTAATGATGCAAGTTCGATTTGTAAATTAGTTAACCACTTTGTATATTTATATAAGTACGAAAATGGCATATATGATTATGTGATTGCATGATAGTTGTGATTTGGTTTGGTAGTACCTCTTAATCCATTTCGGCGACAGATACGGGTTATGGGTGTTACACAATGTTATACTTGAATGTTAATGCTTGATATTACATGAACTGTAAGTACATATGTAAATAATGTGACAATGTAATATATTTTGATGTGTTGACATTATGTGATAAATGTTTCATCATTATTATGAATGCTATGCCTAATGGTAACTTGAAGTATGAATGATATTGGGGTCGTTATCCACGACGTTATGAGCAAGAACGATGGAAATGTTATGTACGAGTGAGAAAACCCTTGTTTGAACCTTAGGAATAGTTCAGGATACAAGTGGCATGTCACTAGGAATTAAGAAGTCTGAACTCGTTGAGTGGTCCGGCTTTGTGATATATATGGCATCCAAGCTCGTTGAGTGGTCCGAGTTCATAATGGATGCTATACATGTGATTTAGTTTTGGGAAATGGTCTTGTGTGTCCTACTAGTGGCTAGGTAACCCTTGAGTGGTCGGATACCTGACAGCTTTTGTGAACAGCCCGTGTAGTTACACCTTTATCGATAGCTTATATGAGCAAGCCCGTGAGTAGCTCCATTGCGAGTGTTACATGTTATGAGGTAGATGTGGCTACGTATGTATATGTGGCACTTATGTGCAAGTTTTCCGCGTATCCAATAGTATTCTGAGTGTTCAACGGGTAATGTAATGGATGATGTGACGAAAGTCCTAAGGAGAACATGTTAAGGAAGTTACGACTATATGTTGTATTATGAGTTGGTACAGGTATGCATGAGTAATGCCTTGATATATGATGTTCCATGATAAAGAGATATGTGGTTGATAAGTAAGTCAAAGGTTTTGAATGATGAATAAACTTATGTTTATCATTATGCTTATTATGTTATCATATGATAGTTATCATGATATTGCACTAAAATAGTTTTAGGCAAAAGCAGTTGTGTGAATTTGAAAATCTACCAAGAATTGTGGAAATTGAATTAAAAATTGAATAAGATATGAAATTAATGCTTATTGAGCTTAGTTTCACATAGAGGAAACAGTGTAAACAAAAGAATTTTATATTATGAGATATTTGAGTTTTTTGTGAGACAGGGTCAGAGTGATTTCGGGCTCCACTTTCTTAAATTTGAAAAATCACTAAAAATTTTAAAACAATAATTATGAATTATAATTAGTATGACTAAATCCTTAATGAGTCTAATTTAAAATAAAATAGACAGGAATATTATCCGAATCTCGTACTATGAGATAATTAATTTTTAGTAAAGAAAGGTCAAAGCTGTCAAATAGCAAAATAGGGGTAACTTTAAAGAATAAATTATACTTATTGGCTGATTCATAAATTCTGAAAATTTTATGGTAAGAATATATGTAAGTCTAATTTCAAGAAAAATTAGTGGATCTTAATTTATAGTTCAATCGTTCAATCTATAAATAATTTAGTCACTATGACTAGAGTAGACAACTTGACTAGAATATGAGCAAATAATGGAATTATGTGTAATTTTGATTGGGTTACCATCAGAACATGTTGTAAGAATTTGGCAAAAGCACGTTAATAAATTGCTTATTATTATTTTCATACGAGCTTACTAAGCTATAAAGCTTACCCCTCTCATTTCTATTTCTTTTAGCGTTGTCAGGTTAGCTCGAAGTTGGAGATTGTCGGAGGCAACATCACACTATCAAATTATCAAGCTGGGGTATTAATAAATCTTAAGTGTTTTCAAGTGAGTGGCATGTATAGAGATTTAGTACTTTATGATATTTTTTTCATGATTTGGCCAATTAAGTTGACTTATAATGATTCATTTGTATAGAGCCATGAGATATGACTTATATTTTATCATTGGGTTGTAAACCTAATTGATTTTGCTTGACTATTCTAATGTCTTGATGATGTGCATGTTGTGATGGTTTGATATCGATGGATGTATATTTGATGGATGAACTCTGATCAATAGATGTGACCATAATCTTAGTATAAAAGTGTAAATTCAGAGTAAATTAATGATGTTAATGAAGATGATGTTAATGAAGATGACAAGGCCAAATGAATATGGTTTGGTATGTCTAGACTTGATATAAAATGAGTATGAGAAACACAAGTATGATGACATGCAAATGTTATGTTTGTAACTTAATTGAAGATGTTTAATCTTTAATTGGATACCATGTTCTATGCCTTTGATGTTGTATAAGTGTGTGAGGGATTAAAGTTGACCAAGGCTTGGAAAATAGCCTAAGTGTTGGTCACACGGACAGAGACACGGCCGTGTGTCTCAACCGTGTGGAAGACACGGCCTAGCACACGGGCGTGTGTCTTGGCCGTGTGACCTTAAAATATTGCTGATGTCATAAATAGAGAGTTACACGGGCTGAGGACACAGGCGTGTCCGAGCAACACGGGCGTGTGACTCTCCAAAACTAGAAAATTTTCTAAGTGTTGTAAAAAGTTCGTAAGTTCTCGGTTTAGTCCCGAACCACCCCCGATGTATGTTTTGGGCCTCGTAGGCCGGTATAAGGGACGATATGCATGTGTTTGAATGTTTTTAAATTAGCTAAAATTTTATGGCCCGATTTTATGAAAATGTGTACGTTTCAGTCCAGTAATGCCTCATACCCTATCCCGCCCTCGAGTACAGGTAAGGGGTGTTACATAAATAATTTTTGATCTTCTAAAATTTTATTTATTCATATAAAAATAAAATGAATAGGTAGAAATAAAACATATATTAAACATAACAAATAATAAATTCATGTTACTAATAAATCATTATGGTTAGATAAATTTTATATATATATATCATAACACAACAAAATACAAAATATTATAATGTCACATTAAAATAACTTTATAGCTATAAAGGTTTAAACATAAACATTTTCTAACCTCCACCTCTTATGACATGATTTCATTTCAAATTTTATAATGATATGAAATTATCACAGACAAGGTGAATATCCCAAATGTAACATCCTGATTTTAATATTTATTCGCGGTTTTCAATATTTTGTAAAGATTTTAAAATTTTGTATTTGGATGTGGAATTAATATTTTGAGTAGGTAAATGGGCTTATAGAAGGCCCATGTGTTGGCCAAAACCCGGTTGAATTTTTGAATTTTGGACTTAAAAGGTTAGGGGTTCTGGGTAGGTGGCCCTTAAGTGGAGTGATGGGCAAATTGCATCACAAAAAGAGCCTTGGTAAAGTGGCCAGGGTGACGCCACTAGGCTCCTAAAAAGGTGGCGTGTGGAGCTTTGAGGGAGGCATGGGATTGATTCCCTGTGTTGACAAATAGATGCATTTATTTTTTAAGTGCAGGAGGGGTAAGTGTTGGAGTCCAAGTGGATTCTGTTAGAGGAGAGTTTGAATCAGTCTAAATGCTTGGATTAAGGAGGGATAAGGGGAGAGATTAAGGGATTAGGAGAGAGGCTAAGAGTTTGCCGAATTTTGGGAATTGAAGAGGGAAAAATCGGCAGGGGGTTTTGAGGTTAGTATTTCGGCACCTAGGGTATTGAGTGGTGCCGTTCTCTTCTGCTCAGACATCACAAGGTTTTCTTTTCTCTCTTTTTCCTCTCTAGCCGAAACTACCACCTCCTTTATTCTTCTTTTTCTATTTTTCTTCTTCAAAACCATTCATCAATTCTACTGTTCATCAATACTTTTGCCGAATCCATAAAAGCCGAAATCCTGTGATCACTGCTTGTGCCGATTTCTTCAAAGCCAGGTCCTTCTATGTTCTTTGTTTTTATTAAATCTGTGATTATCTTTTCTTAATCCTAGATACTTGACGGCAATTCTACTTCAAGGTCATAGTCTCACATCGTCATCCCCTTCACCACCTAAAAGCCGAAAGTACCATTGGTTTAGGGGCTTATAGTCTCACATCGTATGTATTATGTATATCTTGATTAGGTTGAATGGATTTAGAAATGCATATATGTATGCTAGAATGATGAATTTGAGTGAGAACGATGTAGATCTTTTGAATTGGTTTTAAAGATTCATTTGTTTTACACTTATGCACAAATGATATGTTAAAGAAAATAATAGGTTGGTTATTACAAAATAAATAGGTAAAATGGCACTCATTTTTATGCAAGAAAGAATTGACCATATCAAAATGCTATGTGAGTTAGAAGTCAAACATTTAATTATTGAGATGAAATTATAAATTTGTTTGCCCATGTTTTATCTTACTAAATCTGTATATATATATTATTATATTTTATGCTGAGTAAGATAAATTTGAAATTTTGGTATGGATGTGTATACAATATGATTAATGATGCAAGTTCGATTTGTAAATTAGTTAACCACTTTGTATATTTATATAAGTACGAAAATGGCATATATGATTATGTGATTGCATGATAGTTGTGATTTGGTTTGGTAGTACCTCTTAATCCATTTCGGCGACAGATACGGGTTATGGGTGTTACACAATGTTATACTTGAATGTTAATGCTTGATATTACATGAACTGTAAGTACATATGTAAATAATGTGACAATGTAATATATTTTGATGTGTTGACATTATGTGATAAATGTTTCATCATTATTATGAATGCTATGCCTAATGGTAACTTGAAGTATGAATGATATTGGGGTCGTTATCCACGACGTTATGAGCAAGAACGATGGAAATGTTATGTACGAGTGAGAAAACCCTTGTTTGAACCTTAGGAATAGTTCAGGATACAAGTGACATGTCACTAGGAATTAAGAAGTCTGAACTCGTTGAGTGGTCCGGCTTTGTGATATATATGGCATCCAAGCTCGTTGAGTGGTCCGAGTTCATAATGGATGCTATACATGTGATTTAGTTTTGGGAAATGGTCTTGTGTGTCCTACTAGTGGCTAGGTAACCCTTGAGTGGTCGGATACCTGACAGCTTTTGTGAACAGCCCGTGTAGTTACACCTTTATCGATAGCTTATATGAGCAAGCCCGTGAGTAGCTCCATTGCGAGTGTTACATGTTATGAGGTAGATGTGGCTACGTATGTATATGTGGCACTTATGTGCAAGTTTTCCGCGTATCCAATAGTATTCTGAGTGTTCAACGGGTAATGTAATGGATGATGTGACGAAAGTCCTAAGGAGAACATGTTAAGGAAGTTACGACTATATGTTGTATTATGAGTTGGTACAGGTATGCATGAGTAATGCCTTGATATATGATGTTCCATGATAAAGAGATATGTGGTTGATAAGTAAGTCAAAGGTTTTGAATGATGAATAAACTTATGTTTATGATTATGCTTATTATGTTATCATATGATAGTTATCATGATATTGCACTAAAATAGTTTTAGGCAAAAGCAGTTGTGTGAATTTGAAAATCTACCAAGAATTGTGGAAATTGAATTAAAAATTGAATAAGATATGAAATTAATGCTTATTGAGCTTAGTTTCACATAGAGGAAACAGTGTAAACAAAAGAATTTTATATTATGAGATATTTGAGTTTTTGTGAGACAGGGTCAGAGTGATTTCGGGCTCCACTTTCTTAAATTTGAAAAATCACTAAAAATTTTAAAACAATAATTATGAATTATAATTAGTATGACTAAATCCTTAATGAGTCTAATTTAAAATAAAATAGACAGGAATATTATCCGAATCTCGTACTATGAGATAATTAATTTTTAGTAAAGAAAGGTCAAAGCTGTCAAATAGCAAAATAGGGGTAACTTTAAAGAATAAATTATACTTATTGGCTGATTCATAAATTCTGAAAATTTTATGGTAAGAATATATGTAAGTCTAATTTCAAGAAAAATTAGTGGATCTTAATTTATAGTTCAATCGCTCAATCTATAAATAATTTAGTCACTATGACTAGAGTAGACAACTTGACTGGAATATGAGCAAATAATGGAATTATGTGTAATTTTGATTGGGTTACCATCAGAACATGTTGTAAGAATTTGGCAAAAGGACGTTAATAAATTGCTTATTATTATTTTCATACGAGCTTACTAAGCTATAAAGCTTACCCCTCTCATTTCTATTTCTTTTAGCGTTGTCAGGTTAGCTCGAAGTTGGAGATTGTCGGAGGCAACATCACACTATCAAATTATCAAGCTGGGGTATTAATAAATCTTAAGTGTTTTCAAGTGAGTGGCATGTATAGAGATTTAGTACTTTATGATATTTTTTCATGATTTGGCCAATTAAGTTGACTTATAATGATTCATTTGTATAGAGCCATGAGATATGACTTATATTTTATCATTGGGTTGTAAACCTAATTGATTTTGCTTGACTATTCTAATGTCTTGATGATGTGCATGTTGTGATGGTTTGATATCGATGGATGTATATTTGATGGATGAACTCTGATCAATAGATGTGACCATAATCTTAGTATAAAAGTGTAAATTCAGAGTAAATTAATGATGTTAATGAAGATGATGTTAATGAAGATGACAAGGCCAAATGAATATGGTTTGGTATGTCTAGACTTGATATAAAATGAGTATGAGAAACACAAGTATGATGACATGCAAATGTTATGTTTGTAACTTAATTGAAGATGTTTAATCTTTAATTGGATACCATGTTCTACGCCTTTGATGTTGTATAAGTGTGTGAGGGATTAAAGTTGACCAAGGCTTGGAAAATAGCCTAAGTGTTGGTCACACGGACAGAGACACGGCCGTGTGTCTCAACCGTGTGGAAGACACGGCCTAGCACACGGGCGTGTGTCTTGGCCGTGTGACCTTAAAATATTGCTGATGTCATAAATAGAGAGTTACACGGGCTGAGGACACAGGCGTGTCCGAGCAACACGGGCGTGTGACTCTCCAAAACTAGAAAATTTTCTAAGTGTTGTAAAAAGTTCGTAAGTTCTCGGTTTAGTCCCGAACCACCCCCGATGTATGTTTTGGGCCTCGTAGGCCGGTATAAGGGACGATATGCATGTGTTTGAATGTTTTTGAATTAGCTAAAATTTTATGGCCTGATTTTATGAAAATGTGTACGTTTCAGTCCAGTAATGCCTCATACCCTATCCCGCCCTCGAGTACAGGTAAGGGTGTTACATAAATAATTTTTGATCTTCTAAAATTTTATTTATTCATATAAAAATAAAATGAATAGGTAGAAATAAAACATATATTAAACATAACAAATAATAAATTCATGTTACTAATAAATCATTATGGTTAGATAAATTTTATATATATATCATAACACAACAAAATACAAAATATTATAATGTCACATTAAAATAACTTTATTGCTATAAAGGTTTAAACATAAACATTTTCTAACCTCCACCTCTTATGACATGATTTCATTTCAAATTTTATAATGATATGAAATTATCACAGACAAGGTGAATATCCCAAATGTAACATCCTGATTTTAATATTTATTCGCGGTTTTCAATATTTTGTAAAGATTTTAAAATTTTGTATTTGGATGTGGAATTAATATTTGAGTAGGTAAATGGGCTTATAGAAGGCCCATGTGTTGGCCAAAACCCGGTTGAATTTTTGAATTTTGGACTTAAAAGGTTAGGGGTTCTGGCTAGGTGGCCCTAAAGTGGAGTGATGGGCAAATTGCATCACAAAAAGAGCCTTGGTAAAGTGGCCAGGGTGACGCCACTAGGCTCCTAAAAAGGTGGCGTGTGGAGCTTTGAGGGAGGCATGGGATCGATTCCCTGTGTTGACAAATAGATGCATTTATTTTTTAAGTGCAGGAGGGGTAAGTGTTGGAGTCCAAGTGGATTCTGTTAGAGGAGAGTTTGAATCAGTCTAAATGCTTGGATTAAGGAGGGATAAGGGGAGAGATTAAGGGATTAGGAGAGAGGCTAAGAGTTTGCCGAATTTTGGGAATTGAAGAGGGAAAAATCGGCAGGGGGTTTTGAGGTTAGTATTTCGGCACCTAGGGTATTGAGTGGTGCCGTTCTCTTCTGCTCAGACATCACAAGGTTTTCTTTTCTCTCTTTTTCCTCTCTAGCCGAAACTACCACCTCCTTTATTCTTCTTTTTCTATTTTTCTTCTTCAAAACCATTCATCAATTCTACTGTTCATCAATACTTTTGCCGAATCCATAAAAGCCGAAATCCTGTGATCACTGCTTGTGCCGATTTCTTCAAAGCCAGGTCCTTCTATGTTCTTTGTTTTTATTAAATCTGTGATTATCTTTTCTTAATCCTAGATACTTGACGGCAATTCTACTTCAAGGTCATAGTCTCACATCGTCATCCCCTTCACCACCCAAAAGCCGAAAGTACCATTGGTTTAGGGGCTTATAGCCGAAACTTCAAAACTCCGGGAGTCGAGTTCTACCATCGGTTGATAGATAAATCTACACCAGATTGCGTGGAGATCAAAAAGGAGAAAGGGGTAAGTGTTCATCATCTCAGATCTGGTCATATTTTACAAAGTTAGGAAAAGCCGAAGTCCCTAAAATCTAGGGAGGCTGTCGATTTGGGCATGTGGCTCAAAGGGTTTTTAACTGACATTTTCTGTCAATGATTAGTGTCTTCTTAAGTGTTGGATTGAAGGCGTGGGTTGTTGGAGCAATCAGATTCGGAGCTAGCTATCGATTTTGGCAAAAAGGTAAGGTGTCAAAGGCTTTTAGGGACATGGTTCGGTCATGGATAAGTAGGTTGTGGGTTTAGTGATTATGGTTTGTAAATAAGAACTGTGCTAATCAATTGTAGGACATCGGAAGAGATCTCAGTAGCAGTTGTCGCGAATCACGTGTGTACCGAACACCCTTCCTTAGTTCAATTCGGCAAAAGCCGAAATGCTGAAACTCCGGCATTTCATAGGCTTGTGAGTATGCGAATGCTCTCAAGACATAGAGAAATTGTTAGATCTAGCACCGCAAAGTGGTAGGTAAGTTCGTGTGACATTTTAGCGTACTTCAGAAAAAGGGGCCAGATGGGCTAAAACTGGGCCCAATGGGCTTACGGACCAATATGGGTAAGATATGGGCAAATTAGCCTGTTAGTTAGATGGTGGAACCAAGTTGCATAAAACTGGTAGAAATTACTGAAGTAGCTTGTGTAGTTTCGTAAGTTACGAAACTACCCCTAAAGAGCATAATTATCGAAATACCCCTAGGGTTTAAATTGGCTAAACTACATGACTTATTGATACTGTATTTTGCATGATATGCTTTTATTAATATCTGTTGCATGGGATTGGGGTATTGATGGAGGAAGTATTGAAAGTGGTTTATCCATGTACTGGAGGCTTTGCCTCAACTCACTGATATTTGAGCAGCGTTGCTGCAATTGTGGAGTGTAGGGCTGGGTGGGTTGAGATATTCCCCACATGGAGTGTATGGCTGGTACGGAGCAATGTAGCGGTTGGTGGGTTGAGTAGTCTCCCCAGATGGGTTTGCATGCATTACTACTATTGTTACTTATGTTACTGTACTGGGCCTATGGGCCACACTGTTATGTTAAAAAGGGCTAAGGCCTTGCTACTGTATTCTGAATAGGGTTTCGGTCCATTGTGTAATGTTATCTGCATAGGGCTTAGGCCCAATGGGCTCGAGCTGATTTGGGCTTTGGATGGGTTTTTGTATACACTGAGTTTTCCCAAACTCACCCCTTCCTCTTCCATCCGTGCGGGTGAGCCCTAGTTGGTGGACTTGGAGCTGGGCGGGATTCAGAGTGGCCATGAAGATTGATTGCCGATTTTAAATAAGTTTACCATTTAATTTGGATTATTTTTATTATGCTTAAAGTTGTAATAAGGCCGCTCTTTTTAATTAATTTTATTTTGGGGATTATTAAACTGGTTAGCACTAGGGTTCGTTTTATAAAAACTACTTGTCTTTAAAAGATCACGATGACGCGCAAAGTTTCCGCAAAGTAAATGTTTTTCCAAGAAAATAAATATTTTAAGCAAACGTTTTTCAACCTTAATCATTTTCTTAAGAAGAACATAACCAAATGGTTTTCTCCAAATTATACGAGATGTTAGAGTGTGGCAATGGTGGTGTGCATGTCTAGGATTGGATCCGAAGGGAGCTTGGTACTTAAGCAGTCCGACGGACTCACCTCCTCTCCTTCCTGGTTTCCTACCTGGTGCACAGCTTCCGTTCACTTTAACCTACTTTTAAAAGTGTCTTTTACAACACCAACTAAGTTTTTCCAAACTAAGTAATACGGAATGTTTTGAACGCTTCGATGTGGCGCATCAGATCCGGTCATAACGTCTAGGCCGGGTTTGGGGTGTTACATTTAGTGGTATCAGAGCCTGGTTACAACAACTCGGCTGTGGATCGGGTCCGAAAATCTTTAAAAAAAAGTTTTTTTCTATAGGTTTTTCAAAGATGTTCAAAGTTTTTCTATTGAACGAGGTTAAATCAATAGTTTTAAAATAAAAGTGTTTTCAAATGAAATCTTTTTATTTTCGGTAAACAAAAACATGGGTTTTTATGGACTGATAAAGAAGTGGCACACTGCACCAAGTCTGTAAGTGTTCTTTTTCTGCTTTAAATTTTTATATGGAACTGGACTGGAAATAATACTATAGATAGTACTGAGCCTTAGAGATAGTACTATTGATAAGGTAGTATTAGGGCTACAAAACTGAGACCGTAGCTAAATTGTGATTGCGCGAAAATAACTCTGAAACTCTATCCGTACATAAGACATTCTGTAATAAACAGTGAAACCAGTAAACTGATGTCATAAAATTTGTAATCAGATAAATCGTTATGAGTACAAGGGCTACTCGAGGAAGAGGCCGTGGTCGAGGCCGAGGTAGCACTCAAGCTGGATCTGCGTCATCTAAACATATGCCAGCTGGCGGGGTACGTCCACCACCGGTTAATGAAAATGGGCCGTATGATCGGGCCGCAGGGGATGACGCTTTGTCTTAGGCCATGTTGAGGGTGTTGGAAAGGGTGGCCGGAGCTAACATCGGGCCCATGAATAGGGGGTCCATTTCTGAACGACTTCGGGCCAACGGAGCTGAGATTTTTAGGGGCGTATCTAGAGTGGCCCCAAATGTGGCTGGGTACTGGTTGGAAGCCACAGAGCGGATCATGGATGACCTGGGCTGCTCAGTAGAACAGAAATTGAAAGGGGCGGTGTCGTTGCTACGGGATGAAGCGTATCAGTGGTGGATTACTGTGAGAGAGGGTACCCCAGCTGAGAGGGTAACATGGGAGCTGTTCAAACAGACCTTTAAGGCAAAATATGTTGGAGCTAGCTATGTGGATGCACGCAGAAAGGAGTTCTTGAATCTGACTCAGGGGAATAAGACCATTGCTGAATATGAGGCGGAGTTTCTACGATTGAGTCGGTATGCTAATGGCATCGTTTCCACTGAATACGAGCGCAACGTTCGTTTTGAGGATGGTCTCAGAGATGAGTTAAGGGTGCTCATAGCTCCGCAGAGAGAGGGAGATTTCGCTGCACTGGTAGAGAAGGCTAAGATAGCCGAGGAGGTGAAACAAACCGAACGGAAGAATCGTGATAGGGATCGGAATCAGTTCAGGAGGGATGCTGGACCAGCGGGTGCTGCAAATTGAAATGCTAAAAGAGCTAGGATGGAGGAACCGGTTCGAGCAGTTTCGGTGAACGCAGGTAGACCGGAAGCTTGTGGGGATTGCGGCAGAATGCATCAAGGAGAGTGCTGGAAGCGTTCTGGGGCTTGTCTTCGTTGTGGGTCTAAGGAGCATAGGATTAAGGATTGTCCTAGGAGGGCCACTCAGGCTCAGGTGGCCGAACAAGAGGCTGTGCGACCGGCTCAACCTGTGAGGGATGGACCACCGCTGCAAAGAGGTCATGGACAAGGTCGCGGTGATAATGGCCGTGGACGTGGGGCACCTGGCAGGGGTATTGGTAACGCGGATGCTCGTCAGCCAGCTTTGGTGTATGCTGCTCGTCGCCGCGAGGAGGGTGATGCACCTGATGTCATAACTGGTACGTTTTTTGTATATGGTGTACCTTATACTGCTCTGATTGATGTGGTATCAACCCATTCATATGTGGCTTATAACATTTCTGGGGCACTGGGTGTGCACTCCGAGGAGACTGTATGTGGGGTGTCTGTGATAAGTCCTTTAGGTCATTCAGTTAAGGTAGAGAAACTCTTCAAGGAGGTGCCTCTGGAGATTCAAGGCAGGGTTTTCTGTAGGGATTTGATGGAGTTACCGTTTGAAGAATTCGATTTGATACTAGGGATGGATTGGTTGACCAAGCATAAGGCAACTTTGGATTGTGCATCTAAGAGGATGGTGTTAAGGACTGTCAATGATGAAGAGGTAATGATTATTGGAGAACGAAGGGATTACTTATCCAATGTAGTATCGGCGTTGAGGGCTGAAAAACTAATGCGCAAGGGATGCGATGCATATCTGGCTTTGGTAAGCCAAGCTGAAACGGAGGATCTGACCGTGGAGACCATCAGAACTGTTAGGGAATTCTGGGATGTTTTTCCGGAAGAGCTTCCTAGATTACCTCCGAATCGGGAAGTTGAGTTTGGAATCGATTTGTTGCCTGGAACAGCTCTAGTATCTATTGCACCCTATAGGATGGCACCGAAGGAGTTAGTGGAACTAAAGGCTCAAATTCAAGAGTTGTTAGATAGAGGCTTCATTAGGCCTAGTGTGTCTCCTTGGGGAGCACCGGTCCTGTTTGTGAAGAAAAAGGACGGAACGATGCGCATGTGCATCGATTATCGCCAGTTGAACAAACTGACGATTAAGAATAAGTATCCACTACCAAGGATTGACGATCTGTTCGATCAACTGAGGGGAGCTTCGATATTCTCCAAAATCAATCTTCAATCTGGATACCATCAGCTAAGGGTAAAAGAAGGGGATATTCATAAGACAGCATTTCGAACTCGATATGGACATTATGAGTTTGTGGTCATGCCGTTTGGGCTGACGAACGCACCTGCAGCTTTTATGGATCTGATGAATCGAGTATTCCAACCTTACTTGGATCGATTCGTAGTCGTCTTTATCGATGATATCCTGGTATACTCTGAAACAGAGGCGAAGCATGATGAGCATCTCCGTATTGTGCTGCAAGTGTTAAGGGAAAAGGAGCTCTATGCGAAATTCAGCAAGTGTGAATTCTGGTTGAAGGAGGTAACCTTCCTAGGGCATGTGGTCTCTGCCGAGGGGATTAAGGTGGATCCTCGTAAAATTGAAGCGATTCTGGAATGGAAGCCACCTAGGTCAGTATCGGAAATTCGGAGTTTCCTAGGGTTGGCAGGTTACTACAGAAGGTTTGTCGAAGGTTTCTCGGTGATGGCGGCACCCTTGACAAAACTCATAAGGAAAGGAGTACCATTTGTCTGGATTGAGATACAGCAAAAAGCTTTTGCTCGGTTGAAAAAGGTATTGACCGAAGCGCCAGTGTTGATTCAACCGGTGTCTGGGAAGGACTTTACTGTATACAGCGATGCGTTGCATGTGGGGTTAGGTTGCGTACTGATGCAAGAGGGCAAGGTGGTCGCTTATGCATCGCGACAGCTTAAGGCTCATGAGGTGAATTACCCTACGCATGATTTGGAGCTAGCAGCGGTGATTTTTGCGTTAAAAATTTGGAGACACTACTTATATGGGGAAAAATGCATCATATACACAGATCATAAGAGCTTAAAGTATTTGTTGACTTAGAAGGAGTTGAATCTTAGGCAACGAAGATGGGTGGAGTTGCTTAAAGACTACGACTGTTCGATAGAGTACCACCCAGGAAAAGCTAATGTGGTGGCGGATGCGTTGAGTCGAAGGGTTGTTACTGATTTGAGAGCCTTGTTCGCACAATTAAGTCTGTACGACGATGGAAGCTTGTTGGCAGAACTGTAAGTAAGGCCTACGTGGACTGAGCAGATTAAGGAAAAACAGTTGAATGACGATTCATTAGCTCTCCGGTTCCAGCAAGTTGAGAGTAGTGAGAACGAGGATTTTGGGTTGAACACTGAAGGAGTTCTGTGCTTTCGTGAAAGGGTTTGTATTCCAAAGGACCCTGACTTGAGGCAGTTAATTCTGAAAGAGGCTCATGGTGGACTCTGTGCCATGCATCCTGGAGGGAATAAGTTATATCGAGACTTGCGAGAGGTGTACTGGTGGCCCAGATTAAAACGAGAAGTGACTGAATTTGTTGGGAAATGTCTGACGTGCCAGCAGGTTAAGGCTGAGCATCAATTGCCTTCGGGATTACTGCAACCTGTGAAAATTCCGCTATGGAAGTGGGAAAGAGTAACAATGGACTTTGTGAGTGGGTTACCTTTGACACCCACCAAGAAAGATTCGGTGTGGGTGGTTGTGGATAGGTTAACAAAATCTGCTCATTTCATACCTATTCGTACCGACTACTCACTGCAAAAGTTGGCCAAGTTATATGTGGCGGAGGTAGTGCGACTGCATGGGGTGCCAGTGTCGATAATTTCTGATCGAGACCCTAGGTTTACGTCTCGGTTTTGGCGGAAGTTGCAGGAAGCGTTGGTACACGATTGGATTTTAGCACTGCTTTTCACCCACAGACAGATGGACAGTCAGAAAGGGTTATTCAGGTTCTGGAAGATATGTTAAGAGGTTGTATCATTGATTTTCGTGGAAGTTGGGAGGACTACTTGCCATTGGCGGAGTTTTGCTTACAATAACAGCTATCAAGCAAGTATTCAGATGGCACCATATGAAGCGCTTTATGGGCGAAGATGTCGTACGCCGACGTGTTGGACAGAGTTGGGTGAACGACAAATGCTTGGACCAGAATTGGTGGCAGACACTGAAAGCAAGGTTAGGCTGATAAGGGATCGGTTAAAGGAGTCATCCGATAGACAGAAGTCGTATGCGGATCTGAAGCGCAAGGAGATTGAGTTCGCTGTTGGGGATATGGTTTTCTTGAAGGTTTCCCCTTGGAAGAAAATTTTGAGATTTGGTAAGAAGGGTAAGTTGAGCCCACGGTTTATTGGGCCTTACCGAATTGTTAAGCGGGTTGGACCAGTGGCTTATCAGCTAGAGTTACCACCAGAACTGCATCATATCCAAGACGTTTTTCATGTATCCATGCTGAGGCGGTATCGATCTGACCCAACTCATATCATACCAATTACAGAGATCGAGGTATAGTCAGATTTAACTTTCGAAGAGGAACCTGTGCAAATACTTGATCGTGACGTCAAGGTGTTGAGAAGGAAATCAGTTCCACTAGTGAAAGTACTTTGGAGAAACCATGGCAAAGAATAAGCTACTTGGGAGACTGAGGAGGTTATGCGTCAACAGTACCCTCAACTATTCTAATAAGGTAAAATTTCGAGGCCAAAATTTCTTTAAGGAGGGTAGAGTTTTAACATCCTGATTTTCGGATTTATTCGCGGTTTTCAATATTTTGTAAAGATTTTAAAATTTTGTATTTGGATGTGGAATTAATATTTTGAGTAGGTAAATGGGCTTATAGAAGGCCCATGTGTTGGCCAAAACCCGGTTGAATTTTTGAATTTTGGACTTAAAAGGTTAGGGGTTCTAGCTAGGTGGCCCTTAAGTGGAGTGATGGGCAAATTGCATCACAAAAAGAGCCTTGGTAAAGTGGCCAGGGTGACGCCACTAGGCTCCTAAAAAGGTGGCGTGTGGAGCTTTGAGGGAGGCATGGGATCGATTCCCTGTGTTGACAAATAGATGCATTTATTTTTAAGTGCAGGAGGGGTAAATGTTGGAGTCCAAGTGGATTCTGCTAAAGGAGAGTTTGAATCAGTCTAAACACTTGGATTAAGGAGGGATAAGGGGAGAGATTTAACGGATTAGGAGAGAGGCTAAGAGTTGGCCGAATTTTGGGAATTGAAGAGGGAAAAATCGGCAGGGGGTTTTGAGGTTAGTATTTCGGCACCTAGGGTATTGAGTGGTGCCGTTCTCTTCTGCTCAGACATCACAAGGTTTTCTTTTCTTTCTTTTTCCTCTCTAGCCGAAACTACCACCTCCCCTATTCTTCTTTTTCTATTTTTCTTCTTCAAAACCATTCATCAATTCTACTGTTCATCAATACTTTTGCCGAATCCATAAAAGCCGAAATCCTGTGATCACTGCTTGTGCCGATTTCTTCAAAGCCAGGTCCTTCTATGTTCTTTGTTTTTATTAAATCTGCGATTATCTTTTCTTAATCCTAGATACCTGACAACAATTCTACTTCAAGGTCATAGTCTCACATCGTCATCCCCTTCACCACCCAAAAGCCGAAAGTACCATTGGTTTAAGGGCTTATAGCCGAAACTTCAAAACTTCGGGAGTCGAGTTCTACCGTCGGTTGATAGATCAATCTACGCCAGATTGCGTGGAGATCAAAAAGGAGTAAGGGGTAAGTGTTCATCATCTCAGATCTGGTCATATTTTACAAAGTTAGGAAAAGCCGAAGTCCCTAAAATCTAGAGAGGCTGTCGATTTGGGCATGTGGCTCAAAGGGTTTTTAACTGACGTTTTCTGTCAATGATTAGTGTCTTCTTAAGTGTTGGATTGAAGGCGTGGGTTTTTGGAGCAATCGGATTCGGAGCTAGCTATCGATTTTGGCTAAAAGGTAAGGTGTCAAAGGCTTTTAGGGACATGGTTCGGTCATGGATAAGTAGGTTGTGGGTTTAGTGATTATGGTTTGTAAATAAGAACTGTGCTAATCAATTGTAGGACACCGGAAGAGATCTCAATAGCAGTCGTCGCGAATCAGGTGTGTACCGAACACCCTTCTTTAGTTCAATTCGGCAAAAGCCAAAATGCTGAAACTCCGGCATTTCATAGGCTTGTGAGTATGCGAATGCTCTCAAGACATAGAGTAATTGTTAGATCTAGTACCGCAAAGTGGTAGGTAAGTTCGTGTGACATTTTAGCGTACTTCGGAAAAAGGGGCCAGATGGGCCAAAATTGCGCCCAACGGGCTTATGGACCAATATGGGTAAGATATGGGCAAATTAGCCTGTTAGTTAGATGGTGGAACCAAATTGCATAAAACTGCTAAAAATTATTGAAGTTGCTTGTGTAGTTGCGTAAGTTACGAAACTACCCTTAAAGAGCATAATTATCGAAATACCCCTAGGGTTTAAATTGGCTAAACTACATGACTGATTGATACTGTATTTTGCATGATATGCTTTTATTAATATCTGTTGCATGGGATTGGGGTATTGATGGAGGAAGTATTGAAAGTGGTTTATCCACGTACTGGAGGCTTTCCCTCAACTCACTGATATTTGATCAGCGTTGCTGCAACTATGGAGTGTAGGGCTGGGTGGGTTGAGATATTCCCCACATGGAGTGTAGGGCTGGTACGGGGCAGTGTAGCGGTTGGTGGGTTGAGTAGTCTCCCCAGATGGGTTTGCATGCATTACTACTATTGTTACTTATGTTACTGTACTGGGCCTATGGGCCACACTGTTATGTTAAAAAGGGCTAAGGCCTTGCTACTGTATTCTGAAAAGGGCTTCGGTCCACTGTGTCCTGTTATCTGAATAGGGCTTAGGCGCAATGGGCTCGAGCTGATTTGGGCTTTGGATGGGTTTCTGTATACACTGAGTTTTCCCAAACTCATCCCTTCCTCTTCCATCCTTACAGGTGAGCCCTAGTTGGTGGACTTGGAGCTGGGCGGGATTTAGAGTGGCCATGAAGATTGATTGCCGATTTTAAATAAGTTTACCATTTAATTTGGATTATTTTTATTATGCTTAAAGTTGTAATAAGGCCGCTCTTTTTAATTAATTTTATTTTGGGGATTATTAAACTGGTTAGCACTAGGGTTCGTTTTATAAAAACTACTTGTCTTTAAAAGATCACGATGACGCGCAAAGTTTCCGCAAAGTAAATGTTTTTCCAAGAAAATAAATATTTTAAGAAAACTTTTTTCAACCTTAATCATTTTCTTAAGAAGGACATAACCAAACGGTTTTCTCCAAATTATACGAGATGTTAGAGTGTGGCAATGGCGGTGTGCATGTCTAAGATTAGATCCGAAGGGAGCTTGGTACTTAAGCAGTCCGACGGGCTCACCTCCTCTCCTTCCTAGTTTCCTACCTGGTGCACAGCTTCCGTTCACTTTAACCTACTTTTAAAAGTGTCTTTTACAACACCAACTAAGTTTTTCCAAACTAAGTAATACGGAATGTTTTGAACGCTTCAATGTGGCGCATCAGATCCAGTCATAACGTCTAGGCCGGGTTTGGGGTGTTACACCAAAGTTCATGACAAGTAAGTATTTTTACTTACATTCTGCAATAATCATATATCTAAATCAAAATCAATATTAAACCATTCAATTCTATTAAAAATGAAAAAAATATTTATCTCCACATAAAAATCTCAATCATTAAATGTGTGAAGGGTTTTATAAATCCGTAGATATACGAATAGTTAATTATATAAATTGAACTTTTTAATAGAAATCAAATCAAATTTCAAAAGAAGTTGATTAGATTGACTTACTTGGATGAGAAGTAGTGATTATAAACATCCTTCGTAATGAAGAGAAAGAGATCATCCCCAAGCAAATATCAAAAAGCAAACTTTAAGAGTGAATTTTATTTCTCAATTTCATATAGATAACGGTATCAAATCTTTCACCATCCTTAATAACAAAAAGTAAAAAAAAGTTAATCAAAACAATGAAATCAAAACAATGATAACGTATAATGAAAGAAGAATGAAAAATAATAATCAGATATAAAACATTAAATAAAATAAACTTCCTATAAAAAAATTTGTATCTCGCCGTCAAAGATATAAGAAATCATGAATGATAAATTTGATTGTTGATAAAAGGAACTATCACTTTGAGCAAGATTGTGCTGATAACGTATTATAAAATAAATAGATAGAGAGAATAAAGAACAAAGAATATGGCAGAGCAAAGAGGGGGAGCATATTTTATTGATCAATCAAAATATTTACAAAGCTTTTCCAAAATCTCTATTTATAGACATAATAAGTATAAATGAAGTAGAGATGTACTTCTAATGACTATTAGAATTTAAAGTACATCAAAACTTATATTTATCTTGATGGACATCCACTTAATAAGATATTCATAGCAAAATTATATTTGTTTATCATATTTTTGAAATTTTTAAATTTTTTTCAATATTGAAATTTTAAATTTCAAAACATAAAAATAAGTTAAATAAATTGTTGATAAATTTTTATCCCTCGATAATGTTAATCAATTTGTTACTGGAACATTGAATTTAATTAAATTAATATTTTTCTAAATTTTAAAATTTTATTTTATGTTTCTATATTATTCTTGATGAAATCAACTCGAGAACTAATACTTAATAATTGTATGCGAAACTTAAATTTCATTTATTATATAATCTCGAGTCTTCAATACTAATCTAAAAAACAAAGAAAATAATTGCAATTAATTAAATTAATTGATTGTTCTTCGTTTGGATAAAGAAGTGATGAAAAAATTGTGGGTTTTGTTTGGCATGGAAGATAAACATAATAAATTGTAAGGATTTTTCTTTGCTTTTAGCTTAGTATGAAAGACTCGAGATCATATAATAAAAATAAATTTGGGTTTCATGTACAATTATTAAAGATGATTTTATTTGAGTTTATTTTAATTTGAAAACATAAAATAAATTAAAATTTAAAATTTAAAAGGAGACTAAATTAATTAATTTTAATATTATAATAACAAATCGGTTTACACTATTAAGGGATAAAAAAATCTCAATAACTTATTTAATTTATTTTTATGTTTTGAAATTTAAAATTTTAATATTAAAAAAATTAGAACTTTTAGTATTGGGGTAAGCAAATACAATTTGACTATTTTTAAAGCATTATTTTAATTTCTACTTCTTTTTTAACTTTAATACTTAATCTTTTTACTCCAATCAATACTTTAAAAAAACGAAGAAGACGTTTTTGGGTGACCAAAATGAAAGTTTGAACATGATGTGGCATGTACAGTTACTTAACTGCCGTTAGAGATTTAATGATTGAGTGATTAAAATGAAAGCGTGTTAAAAGTTAAGTGAAGAAATTGCAAAGATTTTATTTTGGGTGACCAAAATGAAAGTGCCCTAAAATTTATATAACACCCAAAACCCGGTCTAGACGTTATGGCCCAATCTGGCAATGTCAGATGAATGTGCTTTTGAAAACGCATTGACCTTAAAACCGTTCCAGTGATTATCTTTTGCTTAGTTCGGGAAGACGTGGACTAATTGATTTTCTTTAAAACATTTCTTTTACGTGGAAGCTTTTGAAACCCAATAATTCTCAGAAACCGTTTTCATTTACGAAAAATTTTAGTTTAGTTTAGGAAAACTGTACTTTGTTGTGTTGTAGTTTATAAATCCATAATCAACAGTTCAAAATCCCAAATTAAAACCAAACAGTCCCAAATTCCATCATACATAAAATACTAACAAGAATTAAGCGATGTGACCGCAAAAACTGTAAATAAATAGTTTGGTCGTGGTGGTCATCGTTGAGCCCTCCGCTGCACCGAACCATCAAGTCTGGAGATCACCTACATAGATTAAACAGAAAAGGGTGAGTTTTCGCAACTCAGTGTGCAATCCCTACAAAAACCATGCACATAGCATAACATCCGAAATCAATCCTTTATAGAAACAATTAGGGCCTCAGCCCATTACAGAATCGGTGTGAGCCTTAGCCCACACAGTTAAGGAATCAGATACAAAATAGGGCCTTCGCCCATCTCAGATATACCATGCAAAACATAACAAAATAACAGAGTCCTACCCACCAGCCTTTACACACCAACTCCGCCCAACCCTACACACCATGTCAGGATAAAATCAACCCACCCATCCCTACACACCATGCTTTACCGAAGTGCGGCACATAATCAGATAATTATAGCGGAGCTGCTAGATATCAAGCTTAAGAGCCTTTTAGAATACTTCCTCCAAATAATACCAACCCAACCCCGATGCAATGCAACATACAAGTATGACATGACAAGAGTAACATGCTAAAACACATATATCACATAGTCAGTTCGCGAAAATAAGGGTCAAAGTAACTCTTACCGAACCTACAGTAGGTCCCAGTCAACTTGGGCGACCCGAGTAACCTTACAGAGTATTTCAAAAAAATAGGCTCACATGCCCATGTGGCCTGCCCATGTGGGCCCACACGGCCCAAATTGGCCTTAGCCGTGGATCACATGGCTTGGCCCAGAATCCCACACGCCTGTGTGGTTCACCCGTGTGGGCCCACATGCACGTGTGGCCCACACGGCCCAATTGGTTGAGCCCGTGTCTCGCACACGACCTATTTCATTGACCACACAGCCATGTACTGTCACACGGCCTACTACACGAATGACCACACTCCCGTTAGCGTCGACAGTTTCATTTTTAGCTTTCGTCAATTCTCGTTTTCTGTGTTTTCAGACACACACCTGGTTCGTATTTTCACTTTTTGCAACCCCGAGACTCGATACCTATAATCAAGATATTCGACCTTTAGAAATTCTAAAACTAGTCTCAAACAATCAATCCCCAAAGCAAAAGATCGACTTACCTCTTCAAAACGATCACTACCTCGAATCAACTTGACGAAACATTGATTCCAGCCTCCTGAATGACTCCTAACAGCTGTAAAACACCACTTGATCGTAATCAGAGTAGCGCTCCATATCAATAAATAGACACTTACCAACGATTACCACGTCTAGGAGTTGCCAAAACTGGCTATTACGAAAATAGAACAGACAAGAGGAAGGCAAGGGAAATTTTGGTAGCAACAAAAATAGAGGAAGGGAAATCAGCAAAAAAAGAGGGAAAAGGGAGGAGGGTAGCCGAAATTTTCCAAAAAAGAAAGTAGAATGCCAACAAAACTGATAACCTCTTAATTCACATCCCTTAATTCTCTCCACTAACCCCTCAACTCAGGGTTTCAGTAAAACATAAACTCTTAGCCGAAATTCGCAGCAAGATAATCCCCTTGCCATTGCAGAGATTCGAATACAAGACCTCCAGCTTAACTAAACATCCCTTAACCACTAGACTAGCAGGCCCATTCTAACATATTTTACAAACAAAAAAATATAAGCCTAATGGATCAAGTTCAGGCTTTATTCATTAAAATACCAAAATTTACCCAAGTTGTGGCTTGGACTTGGGACCTCTCCCACACATCCAGAACACTTAACCACTGAAACAGACACACATTTATGTCAAATTAATACAAGTACATATACAGGTATTTTGGGGCGTTATAATTTAGGTGACCAACTAGGTAGTTTATCTTATATTTTTTTTGTTTATATTTTTCCATAAATTGAAGAAAACAGAAATGTAGAGTTTGGTATACACAATGAATTTTTTTAAATGGTATTTTAGATGAGTTAAATACAAGTATAAATAAATAAATAAAATTCAAATCCCTTAAATGTTACCTTTTGTAGAGGATAAAAAAATCATAGAAAAGAAAAAGGGTAAATTCCACAATTGGTCATCCAACTTTCATAAGTTTTAATTTTGGGTATAAAAAATTTTGCAAAAAGGACACTCACATTACAAAGTTTATTCTTTTTTGTCATTCTTAGTGATAAGGGCCAATAGAAATCTCACTTTGCGTGCCAACCTTTTTTTTTCCACATTTATTTTCACCTATTTTTTATTTAAACCCAAAAAATCTATCATCTCTTTCTCTTTTTTGTTTCTCTCTTTTCTTGAAACCTTAAAGAATTATGTTGTCATTGTCACTTCATCTTCGACAATGTAACACCTCATACCCGACCCGATCGTTAGGTCTAACCTACGAGATATCACATTCAGGAGCAACTGCGATATTAATTTCATTCAATTTTAATAGTTTATACATGCTATTATGTTCAATAGGGAATCACAACATGATATATAATCAAATTCAGGGTTTAAACAAGCTTACAAAAGCTCTTTTGATAACTCGAGGTTCCTTTGATCCATTTTTGTGTGCTCGGGATCACCGTCGAAGTCATCGCACCAGCTTGCAACTTTTTGGTATCTTCTTCTTAGTTGGTCTAAGAGAACATTTCGGCATGTATAGGCTATTATGTTTTGTTTGAACTTTGGTATGTATACTTTTAGCCATGCGAAAATGGCATAAATGTTAAGTTGAATTGGGTCTTATGATACTTAGTTATAAGTAACAGTTAAAGTCTATTTAATTATTATGTCGTTTGTCATGGCTAATCATTTCCGGTGTTACACTCATGATATGGTTATTGAGTAGTAAGGAAATGCTTGGTAATGATTAGCCTTGGGTATGGCTAGTCATGATCATACTTGGTGATATGCATGCTAAATTACTCTAATAGAAAAAAAAATTCTACTCTAATAATAGAGGCAGACAGCAGTAGTGTTCTGAAATTGAAAAATCACTAAAAATAGTAGAAATGGAATTAAATAATGGATAAATTATGGAATCGAAGCTCGATGAGTCTATTTTTACGTGGAAGAAGTAAAACAAGTATATGAGCTATACTGTATGAGATATTTAAAATCTTGTGAAATAGGACCAGAACGATTTCTGGATCCCCTGTCCCAAATTTAGAAATTCACCATAAATTCTAAAAAGATAATTAGAAGTCGTACTTTATATGTACAGATTCCATATTGAGTCTAATTTTATTAGAGACAAACGGCATAGTCATTGAATCTCTGTACAGAGAGATATCTGGTTCGTAATACACAGAGGTCAGAGTAGTCGAACCCTGAAACAGGGGAGACTTTAACTAATAAACTATACTAATTGGCTTGACCAAAAATTCTAGAAAAACATTTGTAGATGGAGGCGTGAGTCTAGTTTCAGGAAAAATTTATGGAACTGGTTTTCGAGTTTTGTAACTCAAGATATGTTTTTTAAGGTGGCAGTGACACAGTTAGCCAGTTTGTCTGGAAATGGTAAAATGAACTGTATAAAAAATGAGTTAAGTTTGTTCACACTTCGTGTCCGACTCCGGAAACGGTCTCGGGTACGGGGTGTTACAAACACTTCTAACCTATATCCGTCGCCGGAATACGGTTTTAGAGATTTACAGGGACTTGTCAATTAAACAATTATACAATTCTCATATCCAAACAAACATTATTCAAATACAGTCATATAGTCCCTAGTACGAGCCCTCAAGGCCAAAAACAATCATTAAAAGTGGTTTAGTACTAAACCAAGAAGTTAGGAAAATTTTGGGAAAACATAGAAAATTTTCAAAGTACCAGGGGATACACGGCAGTGTCACTTTGCCGTGTGTCACACACGGATAAGACACACACCCGTGTCTCTGCCCGTGTGGACAAAAATAGGCTATTTTCCAAGCCATTTTTCTTACCCAAACTTGCATTCACCTATACATACCAAATAACATATAAACATATCATCAATAAGCATTCAAACCAATCTCAACCAAGCCCAAATCATGCTATTCCAATACCAACAACCATAATACTCATAACATCATAATTTGTCCATTCAAAACATACCAATATCACTTTCAAGAATTCACCTGATTGGTCACTTTCAAATATGCATTATTTTGCATAATACTTAGCATGCCAATTCATTCTCAAATTCAACCGTTTGCTACCTTCATTACCAATACTCAATAAGGCATTCACAAAGCAAATATAACCATATAACAAATGACCATTTACACATATATGCATAACTAAGTATACCAAAATGAGCCAAATCATATGGCTATACACATAACCAAAACATACATCATTTACAAGCCAAATCAATTGGCTAACTACATTACAAACATATAGACCATATTAACTACAACTCCTATACATGCCAAATAACCAAGAACACAAGTTCAAAAGTACCAAAATGACAACTGGATAGTGTGATGAGCTCTCCGAGAACTCCCAATCCTAGCAAGGTTTGAAATCACTATAAAACAAGGAAAAGTAAACAAAGTAAGCTATTAAGCTTAGTAAGCTTGTATGGCTAATAAGTGTAACTTACCATACATTTACAATTTAAATAATTTAAACATATTATTCTACAATTCAATTTAATCACAAGGCTAACATATATTCATCCACATAGTAAGTCATGAAACTCACAAATTTCATGGATTCAATGCTTATATGGTTTATGTACATACCTTGTAACAACCCTTACCTGTATCCAACATCGGAATAGGGTACGAGGCATTACCGAACTCATACATGAGCAATCATACAAAATCAAGACGTAAATTTCCATATGAATTTAAAACTTTTTATATACATTCATATTGTCCTTAAAAAGAGCCTGAGAGGCCCAAAACATGTATTGGAAGTAGTTTGGGACTAAACCGAGAACTTTGGAAAATTTCACAACACTTAGAAAATTTTTCATGTTTTAAGAGCCATACGCTCGTTTAGCTTGGGACACGCCCGTATGGGCAGGCCGTGTGATCACACACACCCATGTCCCTAACCCGTGTAACTCTCTGTTTGTCACCCAAGAACAAATTGAAGACACACGACCAAGTCACACGCCCATGTGCTAGGCCGTGTGGTCGATTTAATTTTTATAAATTTTCATAAAATATGTGCAAATTTCACACGCCTAGGGCACATGCCTGTGCCTAAAGCAGTGTCATCCACATGGCTGAGACGCCCGTGTCTCTGCCTGTATGCTCAATCATGAGCATTCTATTTTTCAAAAATTAAGGTGCAGAGGACACACGGTCGGAACACACGCCCATGGGGCAAGTCGCGTGTCACACACGGCCTAGACACACACACCCGTGTGGACAAAAGCAAAGCTATTTACCAAGCCATTTTGTCACCCTTCCATGTACACACCTACACAACAAAACATAACACCAATCCAAGCAATTATATTCAACCAATTCAACCAAAAACAAGATATCCATACATCATTCACATGTTACCATTTATCACATACAAACATCACATACTAATCAACTTAAACCACGCAATTTTCCACATCCATGAAAACATCATCATATGCATATATATACTTAAACCAATATTAGCCAATACCATATGGCCATTTACAAAATGAATTATCAACCAACATAGGCCAACACATTAGACTAATTCAATTATGACACATAACAAAATAACTCAGTCCCTATACATGCAATAACTCAAAATGTTAAATTCATTGGTACCCGTAATAATAAGTTGATAGTGTGAGCGGATCTCCGATAACCTCCGATCCCCGAGCTAGCTTGGTGACACTATAAGACAAGGGAAAAGAAAAGGGGTGTAAGCTATATAGCTTAGTAAGTTCCCATGCAAATAATAGGCATCATAAACACACATTTAACATACAATTAATATAATGATAATTTGCATAAATATTATTAAGATCTTATAATCACAAATTACTCAATCATAACCTTACCGAGGGTTCATCACATAACGATCTCATCTCGTATGAGTTTTTCGTACATACTTGAGTCATCTCGAATTGGATTTACATGCAATTCACCTTTAACATACTCATTAAATTACCCGTTGAACCACTTGGAATACTAAAGGATACTCGGGAATTCTGTACACACAGTACCATACCAATGCCATATCCCAGATATGGTTTTACATAGGATCTCGTATCGATGCCAATAGCCCAGCTATGGTCTTACAAGAAATCTCACATTGATGCCATATCTCAGATATGGTCTTACACGAAGTCTCATATTGATGCCATATCCCAGATATGGTCTTACACATAGTCTTAGTAACCCTAATGTCATAACATTTGTATACTATCTATTTCTAAGGTTCAACCGAGATTTCACTCTTGTCGTAACTTTCTCGAACACATCCATGAGTCAATCACAATTCATACAGTAATAAAGCATTTAAAACATAATTAAAACAATGCATTATTTACATAAGAACTTACCTCGGTACAACAATTGGAGAAATAGGACCTACTCATCAAACACCTTGTTTTTCCCCCGATCTAGGTCCGAACCTCGTTTCTCTTGATCTATAATAGTAAATTTAACTCATTTATTATTCACATTACTCAAATCAGTTCAAAAATCACATTATGGAAAAATTACGTTTTTACCCTTAAACTTTGACATTTTTATATTTTGGTCCCTAGGCTCGTAAAATAAAATAGATTTAATTTCTTCATTACCCAAGCCTAGCCAAATACTAATGGTGCTCATAACAGCCACACTTTTCATTTAATCACACTTTTATTACCCATTTTGTGACTTTTACAAATAGGTCTTTTTTGATATTTTCATAAAAAATGACCTAGCAAAAGTTGTTTATCTTACATCTAACATACATTTTCTACCATTAGGCCTCAAAATGCATAAATATTCTTCTTGGGTAAAATTTTAAACTCTTATTTCTTTCAAATTAGTCCTTGAAATAGCTAGATTAGGTTACAAAGATCTCAATAACATAAAAACCATTAAAAACGAGGCTAGAACGGATTTACAATTGAGCTTAGAAGATGAACAAACCCTAGATATGGTTCCCCTTTGGAATTTTTGGCCAAGGGTAGAAGATGAGCAAAAAAGAAAATGACTTTTAATTTGATTATTAATTCTTTTATTAACTAAATAACCAAAATGCTCTTTTCTTAAAACATTAAAATTCTCTTACCTCATGTTTATTTTTGTCCAACTTAAAGTAAAATGGTCTAATTACCATCCAAAGACCTTAAATTTAAAATTTCATTACAATTAGACACCTCTCGTATGTAGAACTAAACTTTTACACTTTTACAATTTAGTCCTTTTAACCAAATTGAGTGCCCAAACATTAAAATTTTCGAACAAAATTTTCACGGATTTATTCCATAAAACTTTAGACCATGAAAATGTAATAAAAAAAAGTTTTTATAAGTTGGATTTATGGTCTCGAAACCACTATTCTGACTAGACCCAAAATCGGGTTGTTACAACTCTCCCCCCTTTAGGGATTTTCGTCCCCGAAAATCTTACCAAAAAATAGGTTTGGGTACTTTTTTCTCATAGCCTCCTTGGGTTTCCACGTAGTGTCTTCGACCCCATGTTTTTGCCACAAAATTTTCACTAGGGCTATACTTTGATTTCTCAACTGTTTAACTTCTCGAGCTAAAATCTTGATCGGTTCCTCACCATTAGTCATATCAGGTCATATCTCAATCTCTGTCGGTGAAATCACATGTGAGGGATCTGAACGGTATCGTCGCAACATTGACACATGAATCACATTATGAATCCTTTCCAATTTTGTCGATAAAGCTAATTGATATGCCACTGGCCCTATTCTTTCAATAACCTCATACGGCCCAATAAAATGTGGACTCAACTTGCCTTTACGGCCAAATCTCAGAATCTTCTTCCACAGAGATACTTTCAGAAATACTTTATCACCGATCTAAAATTCAAGCTCTTTTCTTTTCAAATCCGTGTATGACTTCTATCAATCTGAAGCTACTTTCAAACAGTCATGAATTACCTTCACTTTTTCTTCAGTTTCTCTAACCAAATCAACCGTGTGAATCTGTCTCTCACTCAGCTCGGTCCAATACAAGGGCGTTCGGCACTTGTGGTCATACAATGCCTCATAAGGTGCCATCTTAATACTCGACAGAAAACTGTTGTTATAAGCAAACTCGACTAATGGCAGATATTTTTCCCAACTTCCCTCGAATTCTAGAACACAACATCTGAGCATATCTTCGAGTACCTGAATCATTTTTTCAGACTGACCGTCGGTTTGTAGATGAAGTGCAGTACTAAAGTTCAACTTTGTACCCAAATCCTCTTGTAACTTATTCCAAAATCTCGAAGTGAACCTCGGATCTCTATCTGAAATAATAGACATAGGCACTCCATGCAATCTCACAATCTTCGAGATGTACAATTCGGCTAACTTATCAAGTGAGTAGTCAGTACGTACCGGAATGAAATGAGCTGATTTCGTCAATCTATCAACAACGACCCAAACCACATCTTTCTTTTTCAAATCAAAGGCAACCCAGTTACGAAATCCATAGTAATCTTATCCCACTTCCACTCAGGTACCATCACTGGTTGAAGTAAACCTGAAGGCACTTGGTGTTCAGCTTTCACTTGTTGACAAATCAAACACTTCGAAACAAACTTTGAAATATCTCGTTTAATACCTGGCTATCAATACAATTTCTTCAAATCATGATACATTTTTGTACTCCCCGGATGTACAAATAAACTACCATTATGTGCCTCAAGAAGATTTTCTAAATAAGTTCATCATTTTTTCGGTATACAAATTCTGCTTCGGAACATCTAACAATTATCAAGTTCGATATGAAAATCTAAATCACTACCCGATTCACAATGAACTCTTTTGGCTTGCAAATCACTGTCACATTTCTGAGCTTCACAAATTTGTTGAAGAAATAACGGTCTAGCTCTCAACTCAACTAGGATCGAACCATTATCAAAAAAAGTCAACCATGTATTCATCGCTCTCAAAGTGAACAAAGTCTTTCTACTCAACACATCTACAACTACATTTGCCTTACCCGGATGGTAATCAATTACTAGCTCATAATCCTTTAGTAGCTCAAGCCATCTCCGTTGCCGCAAGTTTAAATCTTTCTGAGTCATCAAGTATTTCAAACTCTTATGATCAGTAAATATATGACATTTCTCACCGTACAAATGATGTCTCCAATTTTTAAAGCAAACACCTAATTCTAAATCATACGTCATATAATTCTTCTCGTGCGGTTTCAACTGTCTCAAGGTATAAGCTATCATCTTGCCCTCTTGCATCAACACACATCCCAATCCATTTAGTGACGTGTCACTATAAATTACAAATTCTTTTCCCGATTCAGGTTGTACTAAAATTGGTGCCTCAGTCAATAATGCCTTCAATTTCTCAAAACTTTGCTGACATCTTTTTGACCACTCAAATTTAACAACTTTTTACAACAATTTGGTCATAAGAGTAGCAATCATCGAATATCCTTTGACAAAATGTCGATAATAACCGGCTAAACCCAAAAAACCTTTTAATTTTAGATACATTCCTTGGTGGTTTCTGATCAACAATTGCCGAAATCTTACTTGGATCAACCCGAATACCATCACCTGAAATAATATGTCCCAAAAATCTGACTTTTCAGATCCAAAAATCAGTTACTGAATTTAGCAACCAATTTCTTATCCCTCAATGTCTGCAATACAGTTCTCAAGTACTCAGCATGCTCAGACTCATCTTGAGAATAAATCAGGATGTCATCGATGAACACAACCACAAACTTATCTAAATATGGTCAGAAAATTCTATTCATCAAGCCCGTAAAAACAACAGATGCATTAGTTAATCCAAAAGGCATAATAAGAAATTCATAATGCCCATACCTTGTCCTGAAAGTAGTTTTCGGCACATCCGACTCTTTAACTCTCAACTAATAGAAGCCATATCTCAAATCAATCTTCGAGAATACCATTGCTCCTTTTAACTGATCAAACAAGTTATCAATCCTCAGTAAAGGATACTTGTTCTTTATAGTCACCTTGTTGAGCTATCAATAATCGATACAAAGTCTCATAGATCCATCTTTCTTCTTTACAAATAACACTGGAGCACCCCAGGGAGAAAAACTCGGTCTCGCAAAACCCTTATCTATCAACTCTTGCAATTGAGCTTTCAATTCAGTCAGAGCCATCCTATGCGTATCAATCGATATCAGTGAAGTCTCAGGTAATAAATCAACAGCAAACTCCACTTCTCTGACAGGTGGTAACCTTGGCAATTCTTCCAGGAACACATCCAGATATTCACAAACTATTGGCATTGATTCAATTTTCAATTCCAACATCTTTGTATTCAACACATAAGCAAGGTAAGCTTCACAACCTTTCCTTACATACCTCTAAGCAGGCATAGAAGAAATCACCATAGGCAGTTCCCTTGATTCATCAATTTCAACCCAAAGAACTTCACCATTTTCACATTTCAATTCAATAGTTTTCTGCCTACAATTTACTATAGCATCATGCAGTGTCAACCAGTCTATACCCAAAATAACATCGAATTTATCAAATGGTAACAACATTAAGTCAGTCGAAAAGTAGTAACCTCGAATCATCAAAGGACAAACTTTATCAACTAGCACATATTTGCCTAAAGGGTTTGACACTTTAATCACAAATTCAGTAGATTCAACAGGTAAAACTCTTACTAGATACCAAATTCACACAAACATAAGAATGAGTCAATCCAGGATCAATAAATGCAATAACATTAGTATCATAAAGAGAAAATGTACCAGTAATCACATCAGGAGACTACGCATCCTCACAAGCACGAATGGCATAGGCTCTAACAGGTGCTCTAGCCTCAGATCTCACAGCTGTATCTTTCGTTACACCTTTACTACTAGTTCCATTCCCGGTATTTCTCGGTGGCCTACCTCTATTGGTAGTATTACTTGGCTTTGCACTCTAAAATTGTTCTTTCTCAACCATCTCAGAGCAATCTTGGATAAAATGATCTTGGGAACCATACTTGAAACAAGCTCGGTCATTCATCCTACATTCATTTGGATGTCCTATTCCATAATGCCAACATTCTATTCTGTTAGACCTAAGATTACCCACACTTGCTATTGAAGTAGATTGAGATTTAAAACTCGAATATTGTTTCCCACGGTCTTTATGCGAATACCCAGTTGATACATTCGAATGAGAATTCATTTCTCTAGATTTCTTTGACTGAGATTGAAATGACTTACTCATTGGCCATTTTCTTGCATCTCTAGCCTCACTCTCGGCCTTTCTTTTCTCTTTACTTAGCTCTTTGGTTTTGCAAGCTCGTTCAACCAATACAACAAATTCTTTTAGTTCCAAGATTCGAATTAACAGTTGGATGTCCTCATTCATCTCATCTTCGAACCTTTTACACATAATAGCCTCAGAGGAAACACACGCTTGAGCATACTTACCGAGTCTGACAAATTCTCACTCATACTCTGTCATTGACATTCAGCCCTGTTTCAGCTCAAGAAATTCTTAACGCTTCTGAAAGATGAACCACTGACTGATATATTTCTTTCGGAATTTCTCTTGTAAGAACTCTCATGTAACCCTCTCTCGCGGTACCACAGATACTAGTGTCTTCCACCAGTGATATGCTGTGTCCTTCAATAAGGATATGACATATTTCAAACATTCTTTGGGTGTACATGATAATTCATCAAATACCCTGATAGTATTTTCAAGCTAAAACTTGGCTCTCTCGGGGTCATCATCTATATTAACCCTGAATTTCTCAGCTCCTTGCTTTCGAATCTTATCAATCGGAGGCTTATTCTGTCTTACCAAATCCACACCTTGGAAAACTACGGGAATCGATTAAGGATAAGGAAGGGGTGGAAGATGTTGAGCATTCAGATTTGTTTGAACAAACTCTGAATACCACTCATTCATCATATGGAGGAAGGCTTCCCTAGCCCCTTCTCCCTGACTGATCGTGGGAGGTCTATTTTCAGATGATGCTGTCTCTTGCGTGGGAGCTAGCGCATTACTTTCTACATCATCAGCTACAGCTCGGTCGGGATCCATTTACTATATAAAAACACAGTTTAAAATTGTCAAGAGTCATCACACTATCACAGTTCGTATATGGCATGTATAGCTGGACTCTTACACATGCTACTCTAGTCTGAGAATTGACTAAACTGCAGCTCTGATACCACTAAATTTAACACCCCTTACCCATATCCAACACTGAAACAAGGTACGAGGCATTACTGGACTCATACACGAGCAATCATACAAAATCGAGACATAAATTTCCATTCGAGTTTAAAACTTTTCATATACATTCATATTGTCCCTTAAACAAGCCTACGAGGCCCAAAACATGTATTGGAAGCGGTTTGGGACTAAACCGAGAACTTTGTAAAATTTCACAACACTTAGAAAATTTTTCATGTTTTAAGAGCCACACGCCCATGTGGCTTGGGACATGCCCGTGTGGGCAGGCCGTGTGATCACACACACTCGTGTCCCTAACTCGTGTAACTCTCTATTTGTCACCCAAGAACAAATTGAAGACACCTGACCAAGTCACACGCCAGTGTGCTAGGCCGTGTGGTCGATTCAATTTTTATAATTTTTCATAAAATAGGTGCAGACTTCACACGCCCAGGGCACACGCCCGTGCCTGAGAATGTGTCATCCACAGGGCTGAGGCATATGCCCATGTCTCTACCCATGTGCTCAATTCTAAGCATTCTATTTTGCAACAATTAAGGTACGGGGACACACGACCAGAACACACACCCATGGGGCAAGTCGTGTGTCACACATGGCCTAGACACATGCCTGCGTGTGTACCTGTGTGGACAAAAACAAGGCTATTTACCAAGCCATTTTGTCACCCTTCCACGCACACACATACACAACAAAACATAGCACAAATCCAAGCAATTATATTCAACCAATTCAGCCAAAAAAAAGACATCTATACATCATTCACATGCTACCATTTATCACATACATATTGTAACACCCCTAACTCGTATCCGTCGCTGGAATATGGCTACGAGGCATTACTGATCAAATACAGCATACGATATACATTTCTCATACATGAATCCATTATCACATAAACATTAATCTAACATAATCATTTTATCCCTTTTAAGGTCTACGTGACCAAAAACATGCTTGTATGAGGTTTGGGACTAAACAGATAATATTTGAAAACTTTAGGAAACTTAGAAAATTTTCAAACATACAGGGGTCACACACCCGTGTGAACAGGCCATGTACCTCACGCGGTCACCTAAAGCGCTCATGTCTCAGGCCGTGTGAAAATAGGGCATACGTATTGACTTGCACCACACTGCCAGAGACATGCCCGTGGAAAATCTGAAGGGGTTACTGACTTGGGTCACATGGCCGACCACATGCCCATGTGTCAGCCCGTGTGTCACACATGGCCAGTAGACATGCTCGTGTGTCTAGGCCATGTCAAACCTATAGGGTATACTACTTAATTTGAAGGGCTACCCAGGGGGCACACGGCCGTGTACCAAGGCCATGTATCACACACGGTTGAGCCGCACGCCCGTTTGCTCTGCCGTGTGGAGTGAAAATAGGCTTGGTTGAAGCCACATTTCTCACCCTCCTTGATCACACCTAAACCACATCAAATTTTACCATTTTTGTAACACCTCTAACCCGTATCTGTCACTGGAATGGGGTTACGAGGTATTGTCGGATAAGACACAAAAATTTGAGCATTTACATATACACATATATTATATTCGCTTAACTAAAACGTAAATCTGTTTAAACATCAAAAACATAATTTAAATCATAATACAAATATAAGTGAAATCTCAAGTTATATAATATATTTTTTTAAATACATACAAAATTCATATATTATTATCATTAAAGAAACCTAATACCTCAAAACAATTTCAGCATTTAATATCTCAATGATATACATGTGCTTAATAACCAAACATAACATATAACAAAATTTATTTAATAATAATGTATGCAGCATTGGCTTTGAAAACATAAATCTATATACATTCATATATTATACCATATCACTTTATATCATGGAATAATATTCATTATCATAAAATATAATAGCTAGCATTACAACATGGTCAAATATACTTCTTTTATATTACAAATTCATGTGCATATTACAATATTAATATGGGCCATTTATGAACATAATTAACAAATCAAAACATACTAAAATTTTATATGCTTTATACTAACTAATCAAGCATCATCTATTCAGTCATTATTACACATACAAATGATTCATACCATTTCTATAAACTTAATAACCAAATTTATAAATTTGGATGCCTAATCAAAACATGTCGATTTCACATGTTATACATCATACCAAAATATCATATACAAGACCAATTCCTTTCTTATCTATTCGACTAGCCAAAAATTTACTTGTACACTTTCATTAATAGTCAATTAACAAATGAATCTATATAGCCATTTCACATACAATTTATACTCAATATTTTACCTCTTAAAACATCATTGCTGAATCACAAAGTTGATTATAACCATTACATATATTTTCAACATATAACCAAATACACAAGTACATTATAAACAATTTCCAAAGCAATTCATATTACAAATTATACTTTTCAACAATAAGTCATTAACCATATATAAATATATATCCAAAACACAAAACTTACATACCATATAATAAACATATCAAAATAAACTCCTACCGTGTTCAGATATAACCAAATAACTTTTAATGCCAAATCACATATAACACCTTAACCAAACATAACAACCAAGTTCACATGTATATTTTTATCTTAGCATGAACCATAGCTGAATCAACCAAACATACTTATATACACCATGCCGATTCAATCAAACCACATCCAAAATCACCGACCAAACATACTTATATACACCATGCCGATTCAATCAAACCACATCCAAAATCACCAACCATTCTCAATACATAAAACACATATAAACTTGACTAAAGTTTCATATACTCTCATAACATATTAGCCATTTTCGCATGACTTATTATATACACAACTTCAAACTTAACCAAATATAACCTAGATTATACATGCCATAATATCAAGTTTAAACTTATAATGTACCAAAAATAGTCGATAGTGTGATAGACTTTGCTGACGATCCCCGAGTTCGTATCTAGACTCCAAAATCTAAAAAAAACAGAGGCAAACTTAAACACACACAGTAAGCTATTATAACTTAGTAAGTCATAAGCAAATAAATAATTCAATGTTAATATCAACTCAACTTAACCAAACTAATTTATGCTATCATAATCACATTTATTTTCAAGTTCAAGATTTCATATATAACATATATTTCCATATACAAACTATACCTTGGCCTAATATACATGTTTCTATTATCAGTATCATTTAATTTCAAAACCATAGTACCATTATATAACTGAATATCCATAAACTCATATACATAAATTCATGAATCATTTCATAAATATTCACATTATATAATCAAAAGGCCGAATATACTTTCCATATACTCATACATTTTTCATTTATATCATACATGATTTGCAACACATATTAAATAACCTACTTACCTTATTTCAAATAGGTAATAAGCTATCACAAACCTGATCACTTTAGCTTGTTTTACACTTTCAATCACAATTATCATTGCCTGTTGAACCATTCAAAATTAAATATGATACTCAGATAATCACATATATCGTACAATGCCAACGTCCCAGACGTGGTCTTACATGCTATCTCATATCAATGCCACTATCCCAGACAGGGTCTTACACGAATCAAATACGATGCCGATGTCCCAGACATGGTCTTACACGTAACCTCATATATCAATGCTAACGTCCCAGACATGGTCTTACACAAGAACACATATCAGAAATCCTATGTCATGACATATGTATCCTAGCTATTCCTAAGGTTCGTACGGGGCTTTCGGATGTCGTAACTCGGTTGAAACGAACTTATACACGTTGTTCCCATGTATATAACCATTCGGCCATCATATATATACTCATAAAATTCAATTCAATATTTTAAATTCATATATATTCAAAATTAATAGCATTTATTTGCTTATAAACTTACCTCGGACGACGAAAATTAGAACAGGACGGCTAATCGAAAACTTTGGTTTTCCCCCATCCAAATCTGATTTCTTTGGTTCTTAATCTAAACATATTCAAATTAAACTTATTCAAATATATTTTCACTCAATTTAGTCCAAAAACACATAAATGGATAATTACCATTTTACCCCTGACATTTTATACTTTTTACAATTTAGTCCCTATTACACAAAACACAAAACATGCAAAATTTGAGTACACAATGCTTAGGCCGAATCTTCATTATGTCCATGCAAGTCCATACATTTCATTTATTTCACATTTTAGTCCCTCAAATTATCATTTTTTCAATTAAGCCCTAATTACTCAAAATCATCAAAAATTCCAATACAAAACATGTTAATCCAAAACATATCTTTCATATTTCATCATCAAACAACAAAAATAACGAGCTTTCAATAATGGAAAAATACAAAATCATCATCAAATTCAAAAATTGAGACATGGGCTTGATAATAACATAGCAATGATCTCAAAAACGTAAAAATTATCAAAAACCGAGCTAAAACTCACCTTAAATCAAGCTTGCTAATGGCCAAATACCCCAAGCTTTTGTTCTTTTTTTTTATTTTGGTCAAAATATGAACATATTAACATGGCTTTTAATTATGTTATATTATATCATATATATTATTACACATATTACATATTTAACCTTTAAAATTTAATAACAAAACCATATTCATTAAGGCTAGAACTGTCCATATCATATTCTCATGGTCAACTTGCATTTTAAATACTTCAACTTATAAAGACACATTCAATTCGGCCCTTTTACAATTAACCATCAAATTTTCATTTTACGCGATTAAGCTCTTTTATTAAATTGGGCACTCAAATGACAAAATTAAAACACGAAAATTTCACACATATAAATTCACACATTATAAACACAGAAAATAATATTAAAATATTTTTCTGACTCGAATTTGTGGTCCCGAAACCACTGTTCTGAATAGGGTCTAAATCGGGCTATTACAACTTTCATACACATATAAACAACGAAAACATGCTATTTCATACACATTTTATGCCATTTAGAGACCATTCTCTTAACTACCCAATTCCATAGCCAAAACATACCAAATCAATATGCCAAAATCATCAAACTTACATAACTTCTAAATGCATTTTCTCATCATCTTATCATCTATTTCATGCCACAAAACATACCATTTCATCATCTCAAAATCAAGCCATAACATACCATCTTCCAAGCAATAATATACCAATTAACATCTAGCTAGCAGAGCAATCATGAAACCATAGCAAACATGCCCAAGACATAAGACAACTTATACATCACATAATAATTATCAAACACATAATTCAAGCCAACTTAAATGGCCAAATTCACACCAACATTTACATTATTTGCAAGCCAAATCTCATCGCTAAAATCATAACTCAAAACTTATCATCTTAACACTAGCCTAACATGCCATATACCATATAAACAAAGCTTCTAAAGTACCAACAAGATGATCGATAGTGTGATGATGTTTTCCTGACGATCCCCAAGTCCGAGCTAGCTTCGATAATCTATAAAACAGGGAAAGAACACATAAAGTAAGCTTTAAAAGCTTAGTAAGCTATATAAAAATAAAATTACCAAATGATTCACACCATTTCCATCAAATAGAAAAACTATGAATAAGCACATATAAATTTACAAACCTTCCCAAATGTATACATATTCAATTTCATAAGTGAATTCATCAAATACTTCCCTTTTCAATATTTGTATGAACCTCATACGTACCTGAGTCGCTTAACTCATTTACACATTCTTTCTCGACTACCCGTTGAACCGTTTGAAATCGTTAAGGATACTAAAACATCACATATAGCTTGTACAATGTCATATCCCAGATATGGTCTTACATGTTATCACATATCGATGCCACTGTCCCAGATAGGGTCTTATACGAAATCATATAACGATGCCAATGTCCCAGACATGGTCTTACACGTAATCACAATACTATGCCAATGTCCCAAACATGGTCTTACATGTAATCACGGTAATCCTAATGTCACGACATTCGTATCCTATACTATTCTTAGGATTCGTACGGGACTTTTGGATAACATATCTTCGTCGATACTTACTCGTATTTGCTTGTTCAACATTCATAGCAATTCAATGACAAATGAACATTTATAAATTAGTTTAAAGGTATTTATTTGCATATGAACTTACCTCGTATATACGATGAACGGATCAGATCGACTACTTGACAACTTTCGATTTCCCCCGATCTAAATCCGATTTCTTTCTTTCTTGATCTATATAAATTTAAATTTAGCTCATTTAATCACCTATTCATTCAAATTCATCCAAAAATACCTATTTGGGCATTTTTTCACTTTAGCCCTTAAAGTTTCACATTTATTCAATTTAGTCCCTATTTCACAAATACACAAAATTCACAAAATTCAGTAAGATTGATGATTAGTTGAATTACCATAGTGCCCCTAGCAGCCCATATTTTACATTTATTTCACATTTCAACCCTTCAATTTACAAATTTCACAATTTAATTCTATTTAAGCACTTTCATCAAAAATCACTTTCCAAAACATGAAAATCTATCAACAATTATTCATTTTCCATCATCAACATTAAAAAAAATCAAGCTATCATCAGTGGCACTTCATGAAATCATCAACAATTTCAAAAATTAGGACAAGGGCTAGCTAGAACACGAAGCAACGATCACAAAAACATAGAAATCATCAAAAACCGAGCTCAAAACATACCTTAATCAAGAACAATAATGGTCGAACCCTAAAACCACATTTTCTCTTCTTCTTCCATTAAAAATCGGTTATGGATGATGATAATTAGGCTTATTTTAATGTTGTTTTTATTTATTTATCATTAATACTTTGTTTACCATTTTACCCTTGGTTATTAAACCATTTAACCATCAAATATAAGACCATTTATGTCCATTCCCACTATCAATGGTCTATTTACAACATAATCAACCATAACAATTAAACACATTTAATATATAGAATGCCACTTTTGCATTTTATGCGATTTAGTCCTTTTCTCAAATTAAGTATTCAAATGCTAAAATTATTTCACGAAACTTTCGTACACATATAATCACATGCTATAAACACCAAAAATAATATTAAAATAATTTTTTGACCTCAGATTTGTGGTCTCAAAACCATTTTTCTGATTTAGCTAAAATCGGGTTGTTACACAAACATCACATACTAATCAACTTCAACCATGCAATTTTCCACATCCATGAAAACATCATCATATGCATGTATATACTTAAACCAATATTAGCCAATACCATATGGCCATTTACAAAATGAATTATCAACCAACATAGGCCAACACATTAGACTAATTCAATTATGACACATAACAAAATAACTAAGTCCCTATACATGCCATAACTCAAAATGTTAAATTCATTGGTACCCAAAATAATAAGTTGATAGTGTGAGTGGATCTCCGATAACCTCCGATTCCCGAGCTAGCTTGGTGACACTATAAGACAAGGGAAAAGGAAATGGGTGTAAGCTATATAGCTTAGTAAGTTCCCATGCAAATAATAGGCATCATAAACACACATTTAACATACAATTAACATAATGATAATTTGCATAAATATTATTAAAATCTTATAATCACAACTTATTCAATCATAACCTTACCGAGGGTTCATCACATAATGAGCTCATCTCGTATGAGTTTTTCGTACATACCTGAGTCATCTCGAATTGGATTTGCATGCAATTCACCTTTGACATACTCATTAAATTACCCGTTGAACCACTTGGAATACTAAAGGATACTCGGGAGTTCCGTACACATGGTACCATACCAATGACATATCCCAGATATGGTCTTACATGAGATCTCGTATCGATGCCAGTAGCCCAACTATAGTCTTACATGAAATCTCACATCAATGCCATATCCTAGATATGGTTTTACACGAAGTCTCATATTGATGCCATATCCCAAATATGGTCTTACAAGAAGTCTCATATTGATGCCATATCCCAGATATGGTCTTACACATAGTCTTAGTAACCCTAATGTTAAGACATTTGTATACTACCTATTCCTAAGGTTCAACCGGGATTTCACTTTTGTCGTAACTTTGTCGAACACGTCCATGAGTCAATCACAATTCATACAATAATAAAGCATTTAAAACATAATTAAAACAATGCATTATTTACATAAGAACTTACCTCAGTACAAAAATAGGAGAAATAGGACCTACTCGTCAAACACCTTGTTTTTCCTCCGATCTAGGTCCGAACCTTGTTTCTCTTGATCTATAATAGTAAATTTGACTCATTTATTATTCACATTACTCAATTCAGTTCAAAAATCACATTAAGGCAAAATTACATTTTTGCCCCTAAACTTTGACATTTTTACATTTTGGTCCCTAGGCTCGTAAAATGAAATAGATTCAATTTCTTTATTACCCAAGCCTAGCCGAATACTAATGGTGCTCATAACAACTCACATTTTTCATTTAATCACACTTTTACTACCCATTTTTTTACTTTTTACAAATAGGTCATTTTTTATATTTTTATCAAAAATCACCTAGAAAAAGTTGTTTATCTTACATCTAACATACATTTTCTACCACTAGACATTAAAATGAACAAATATTCTCCATGGGTAAAATTTTAGACTTTGATTTTCTTTCAAATTAGTCCTTCAAATAGCTAGATTAGGTTACAAGGATATCAAAAACATAAAAATCATTAAAAATGGGGCTAGAACAGACTTACAATCAAGCTTGGAAGATGAAAAAACCCTAGCTATGGTTTCCCTTTGAAAGTTTCAGCCAAGGGTAGAAGATGAGAAAAACAATTGGCTTTCAATTTGATTATTAATTCTTTTATTAACTAAATGACCAAAATGCCATTTTCTTAAAACATTAAAATTCTCTTACCTCGTGTCTATTTTTTGTCCAATTTAAAGTAAAATGGTCAATTACCCTCTAAAGACCTTCAATTTAAAATTTCATAACAATTAGACACCTCTAGCATTAGAATTCAACTTTTGCACGTTTTACAATTTAGTTTTTTTGACCAAATTGAGTGCCCAAACGTTAAAATTTTTGAACAAAATTTTCACGAAATCATTCCATGAAATTGTAGACCATGAAAATGTAATAAAAACAAGTTTTTCTATGTCAGATTTGTGGTCCCAGAATGACTGCTCTGACTAGACCCAAAATCTGGCTGTTACATACCTGCACTGAGACGTATCAATTAGTTACCCTTTCATGTTATCAATATACCTGTTGAACCATTTGGAGTAATGTCGGATACTTGAGAATCTCACACCCTAAGTGCCAATACATGGTCAAAACCATTTCAATCTCATATATCATATACTGCTCACTTTTGAGCTATCACCGGGTCTGCTCACACAAGCTGACGGTCAATACATAACTACATGGTGCTGCTTACACAAGCTGACGAGTAACCGCAACACATGCTAGAAAACTCAGTCACCGCTAGAATGGACGGACCAGCACCCAAAACACAAAAACCCCTAATGACATGTCATTTGTATATTATCTATTCCTAAGGTTCAATTGGGATTTCACGCGTCGCCAAATCTTCGTTGAATGTTTTAGTAAGGTCATATTCATAAAAAATGCAATTATAAAGCATTTAAAATACAATTACATTAATGCTTTTAACATACGAACTTACTTCGATCACAAAAACGATGGGATAGGATCGACTAATCTAATACTTTATTTTTCCCTCGATCTAGATCCATACATTGCTTTTCTTGACCTATATAATCAAATTTAACTCATTCAAAATACATTATATTCAATTTAGTCCAAAAATCATATTATGGAAATTTTACACTTTTACCCCTAATATTTTAACTTCTTTACAATTTAGTCCCTAGGCTCGTAAAATGAAATTCATTCAATTTTATCCCTACCCAAGCATAGCCGAATATTAAACATACTTATAGTAGCCCATATATTTCACATATTCACACATTTACCACACAATTTATCACATTTCTCAATTTAATCCCTAATTGGCAATTTCATTTAAAATAACAAATGTTGTTTATCTAACAACAACCATTCATTTTATATCATCTAACATCAAAAAACAACATATTCATCAATGGTAAAACCCTATACTTTTAATAGTTTTACAAATTAGTCCCTGGGCTAGCTGGATTAAGCTATAATGACTCTAAAAACATAGAAATCATTAAGAATGGGACAAAAATCACTCACCAATTAAGCCCCAAAGTAGCCGAACCCTAGCAAGCTCCCTTGGATTCTTATTTTATTGAAATTTCAGTGATGAATAAAGAAAGATGATAGGTTTTAATTTTGTTTTAACTTATTTTATCATTATTAGCCAAATTACAAAATTAACCTTTATAAACATTATTTATTTCACTAAATACCAATCCATTATCATCCACTACCTCATTAATGGGCTAATTACCATATAAGGACCTCTATTGTAAAATTCTATAGCTATTAAACACCTTTAGCTATTAGAACCCAACTTTTGCACTTTACACGATTTAGTCCTTTTTATCAAATTAAGCATGCAAACGTTAAAATTTCTTAACAAAATTTTTATACAATAATACTATCATGTTTGAGACCTCAAAATAATACTATCAAATTAAACCTTGGATTCGTGGTTCCAAAACCACTATTCTGATTTGACCAAAAATGGACTGTTATATCCACGACCATTGCATAATAAGAAGAAAAAACAATTGGACTATAGGGGGTTATCTATGATTGCTCCTTATGGCTTCTCATGGTGGCTTTCCTCCTCTTTTTCATGTCAAATCACCAAAATGCTCTCAATTCATACTTTCTAGCTACTCTCACTCTCGGTAAGAGTTTTGGCTTATTTTATGGCGTGCAAATTCTTAGCAAGCTATAAGGAAAACAAATGACTTCTAAGCTTTTTTCTCTAAAAACTAATGTTTTTGATTCACTATGCTTAATTCCCTATTTATACTTGAAGGTCCTCAACTTTGCAAGCTAAAAATAGCTTATGAATCCCTCTATAATATCTATGAGTGTGCCCCTTAATTGGTGGAGAGTGGGTGAGTGGTTGCTTGATTTAAGGAGTGGCATGCTTGATTTCCTCCTTTATGTGGCTGACCCTTACTAAGTGGAAAGTGGGTAGCCATTTATTGCTATTTTTAGTAGAGGTGTGGGTGGTTGTGGCTTAAATTAAGAGAATGAGTTGCCATCCTTGACTAAAAGAGAATGGAGGTTGAATTTTGCTATTTTTGGGAGTGGAATGGTTGACCGTTGAATGTTAGTAGGGAAGTGGATAGGTGATCGCTATTTTGGGAGAGATAATTACTTGAATCAATGGAAGAAAATCTTCATTGATTCTCTCTTGGTTATGTCGTCCCTAATTTATGGAAGGTGGGCAAATTTATGCTTGAATCAGGAAGGATTTTAGCTATAATCAAGGGAGGTTGATGGATAGGGTCTTATGGATGGTAGATGGACGGTTCTGAGCCTCTATGTGGTTGGGTTTGGATTGAGGTTACTTTGAAGCCTAATGTGATTGAATCTGAATCCTTCAAGCTGTAGCTGTTTTAGCCCTAAAACAATCAAAATTCTATTGTATTTTTCCTTAGCCCAATTATTCCCAAAAATAATAAAAAAACCATGCATTTAGCATAATATTAACTAGATTAACACATTTCTATAAAAATTACAAAATATCACCAAAATTAAGAATAAAACTACAGAAAGTGTTATTTATTTACTTGGAATTTTCCTAAATTATACATTAAAGAGTGATGAAAATATCTAAATATTTTAGAGTCTACACTATAAATTCATAATTAGCATGATTGAATTAGACTTGCTCATGGGCTGGGTCGGCCCGAAGGCCCGCCCGAAATATGGGAGGGTTTAGGCAAAAATATAGGCCCGAAAATGGGCTAGGACAAAAAATAAGGCCCGTTTAAAAAATGGCCCGAGGCTCGAGTAAGGCATTTTTGGCCTGGGCTCGGCCCTGCCCGACCCGACCCAAATTCATTAAAGGATAAAAAAATTTTCCTTTTTTAAAAATATTATTTTATTGTTGTTTTCTTCTTGTTTTGCTACCATTTTACTATTATGTTGTTATTGTTTGGATATTGTATAAAACTTATTTTATTGTTAAATTTGTTATTATTTTAAAGACATTTGTTAATTTTGTTATTATTTTAGAGACAAGTGTTATTTAAGTATACATATTTTTTAAAATTTATTTTCACTTTGTTGGAAAATATTTATTTTAATGTTTTTAGTATTTTTGATGTATTATATATATTAAAATGAAATAAAAATTAATAGGGTCGTGCCTAGGTTTTAGCATTTTTATCTGGGTCAGGCTTGGGAAAAATTTTAGGCCCATTTTTTGGGCTTACCTAACAAATGGGCCAGAATTTTCAGTTGAGCCCGGCCCACCCCATGCACACCTCTAGATTGAACCCATGAATTTTGAGATGCTTAGGGATGACCTAAGGCATTGTTTGGTTGAATTAGAGCCTAAAAAGCCAACACTACATTTGTATACCCTTAGTACCTATATTTGTGTCTTAAATCAACTTTCTTGATGAACCTTAATTGTGAAATCATGAATTAAATTTGAATATCTATTTATCCTTTCTTAGTCTTATCTTTATTGGATACATGAAATTAGATACTGGACCATAGACGATAAGGGTTAGGTAGAGACATTAAGAAGCTTTCAAAAGTAATAAAGTGGAAAAAGTAAGAAATGCTACAATATAGTGAGTATAGGAATCTTGCAAAGTGTGCTCAAATGGAAAAAAAATAGTGTCTCAACAAAAGCATTGTAAGGGTTAAACGAAAAGATATAAATAAAAGCATAAAACGAGTTAAAAGCAATATGAGTGAAAAAAAGTGAAATAATTAGAATGTGATCAAAGCAAAATCACATATATGCTTAGGGTATTTTGTATTCATATTGCACGAAAACTTGCTAAGCTTACGTCACTCATAAATCTTGCGTTGTGTCTTCATATGTTAAGAGAGAAAAAGGAAGGTGAGAGAAGGAGATATAAGGTGGTGAGCTAAAAGATACACTAGGGGGTGAGTAAGGAACAACATTGTAACACCCTTAACATGTATCCGCTACTGGAATAGGGTTACAAGGCATTACCGATAAATAAACAACATAAAGCTTACATTTATTATCATAAGCATTCATTCTCATACATCATTCAATATAATCACCTTGTCCCTTCTAAGGGCCTACAAGACCTTAAACATGCTTTAGAAGTGGTTCGAGACTAAATCGATAACATACGAAAATTTTGAAAAAAACATAGAAATTTTTCAATCATATAAGGGTTACATGCCTGTGTGAACAGGCCGTATGCCTCACACGGCTAATAGACACGCTCGTGGCTTAGGCTGTGTGGAAATAGGGCATACATACTAACTTCCATCACATGGCCGAGGACATGCCTATGTGCCAGGCTGTGTGAAAACTGGGGAGTATACTGACTTGGGTCACACGACTAACCACACGCCCGTGTGCTAGGCTGTGTGCCATTTAGGGGTATACTGACTTATATCACACGGCCAGTCACATGCTCGTGTGTGAGACCGTGTAGAGCATACTGACTTTAATTCAATTTCAACACCAAGGGACACACGACCGTGCAAACTAACTGTGTGTCACACACGGCTGAGACACACGCCCGTGTGGACAAAAATAGGCCATTTGTAAAGCCAATTTGCCACCATTTTTACACATACCTAAGTAAACTCAAATGGTATCATTTTAAGTAAAAAATATGCAACCAAATTTCTCCAACAAATACATAATCATACCATATCCATTTCAACTAAATTTAATACTCAATTCCATACCAATTACCTATTAAAAAAACCAAGAAATTTAACTTGCTTTCCTAAGCATAATTCACATGTATAAATCATTTAGCAAAACCAATCCAAACATACATAACGACTTTAATCCCATTCATTCATTATAGGTCTATTACCAACATTAAAAGTAGAACTAATTGTACATTCATAAGCATCATCAAGTTCATCATCTTATGCCAAATCAAATGGCCAAAATACATATCCATCAAACATACCAAAATGACTCAAGCCTATACATGCCATATACCATATACCATATATAAATAGCTTCAAAAATACCAAATAGATGATCGATAGTGCGATGAAGTCTCTAACGATTCCTGGCTCCGGGCTAGCTTTGTAGAACTATAAAACATCAAAAATTAAACAAAGTAAGCTGTAAAGCTTAGTAAGTTCGTATGTGAACATGAAATAATCACAACATTCATTAGCAATTCAAAATAGGTAATATCATTAACATTTAAAGCATCAATTCATAATCTAACATCAAATTTATTCATATCAACCCTCCTGAGTTCTCAACTTCATCTAACTCGATACTTGAATAGTTTTCTGTACATACCTGTACCGATACATTTATATTTCTCATCAATTCTCTTGTCAAACCTTTCCAATTTTTAAGTGCTTACGATACAAATTCATTGATATTCTGATGCCATAGTCCAACTGTGGTCTTCCACATACATCTCCAAGAACCTTTCATGGTCTTTTGTTCACATGCCATAACCCAGTTATGGTTTTTTTATTCGATTTGCCATTGCGCAGTCATGGTCTTATTCGGCAACTTGTCTTACTCAACTCGTACATTTCATGTAATATCTCAACATTTATCTAATAGAATAAATACTATCTCAATTTCACCCACTCAATAAATTTATATACATTTAAGTTCAATTATACAAACTTACTTTGTATTTGGAATTGACGTATCAGGTCGACTAGTTGATAATCTTGCTTGTTCCCCGATCTAAATCCAATTTTTTTTCTTGATCTATATGAATTCAAAATTGACTTATTCAATTACATATTCTTTTAATTTAGTCCAAAAATACGCATTTGGGCATATTTGCATATTAGCCCCTACTTTCACATTTAATCAATTTAGTCCCTATTTCATAAATACACAAAATTCACATAATTTCATTAAACTCTAGCTTAGCCAAATTACATATAGGTCCCTGGCAGCCTATAACTTTCATTTATTTCACATTTCAACCCTCAATTTGCACATTTCACAATTTAATCCCTTTTTGACATTTTTGTCAAAAATCACTTTACAAAACATATAAAACTATCATCAAGCTTTCAGATTTCAACATTAAACATCAAAGAACTCATAGATTCAACAATGGAAACTTTAAAAATCTTTAATAAATTTGAAATTAAAGGTACGAGCTAGCTAGATTGAGCTGCAACAATTATGAAAACATAGAAATGATAAAAATCGAGTCAAAATCACTTACCAATTGAGCTACCAAGTGACCGAACCCTAAAAGCTATTTTAATGGCTTTCTTCTCTTCTACATTTGGTTGAGAAAGATGAAGACATAGGTTTTTCTTTTGTTTTATTTAATGTAATATACTTTATTTACAATTTACAACATTAACCTTAATTAAAACCATTAAAAATTAATGATACTATGTACATAAAAGTCCATTTACACTTGGGATGGTCTAATTTCAACCTAAGAACGTTTACTTTAAGGTTCTATAGCTATTAGACACCTTTAGGTAATAGAACATGCATTTTACATTTTACGCAATTTAGTCATTTTTCTCAAATCGAACAATTAAACAATAAATTTAGCTCAAGAAATTTTCACACATATCAAATAACATGCTGTAAACACCAAAAATAATATTTTGACGTTAAAATTATGGTCTCAAAGCCACTGTTCTGATTTGACTAAAAAACGGGCTGTTACAACTCTCCCCTTAGGGATTTTCGTTCACTGAAAATCTTACAAGTGAATAGGTTTGGATATTGTTTTCTCATAGCATCTTTGGGTTTCGACGTAGCTTCTTCAACTCCATGTCGATGCCATAATACTTTCACTAATGCGATTCTCTTATTTCTCAGCTCTTTGATCTCATGAGCTAAAATTTGAATCGGTTCTTCAGCATATGACATATTTGGTTGAATTTGAACCTCGATCGGGAAAATGACATGTGAAGGGTCAGATTGATATCTTCATAGCACCGATACGAGAAATAGGTTATGTATTTTCTCTAACTCGAACGGTAAAGATAACTGATTTGCCACTGGCCCAACTCGCTCAATTATCTCATACGGTCCTATGAATCGCGGACTCAATTTCCCTTTCTGACCAAGCCGTAATATCTTTTTCCACGGTGACACGTTCAAAAACACTTTATCCCCGATCTGAAACCTAATATCTTTCTGTTTCAAGTCTGCGTACGATTTCTGTCAATCCGAAGCTACTTTCAAACTATTACGAATTACTTTTACTTTTTCTTCTGTCTCTTTGATTAGATCAACCCCGTGAATATTATTTTCGCCGAGTTCACTCCAATACAACTGTGTTCGACATTTATGACCATATAGAGCTTTGTACGGTGCGATCTTAATACTTGATTGGAAGCTATTATTATAAGAAAATTCAATTAGCGGTAGATATTTCTCCCAGCTACCTTCAAACTCAACAATGCAACATCCTAACATATCCTCAAGTATCTGAATAACTCGCTCATATTGACCATCCATTTACTGGTGAAATGTAGTGCTAAAATGCAACTTTGTACCTAAATCTTCTTGCAGTTTCTTCTAGAATCACGAAGTAAATCTTGGATCCCTATTCAAAACAATAGATAGTGGCACTCTGTGCAATCGAACAATCTCGGAGATATACAAATCTGCCAATTTATCAAGTGAGTAATCCGTACATACCGTAATGAAATGAGTTGATTTCGTCAATCTGTCAACAACAACCCAGATCGCATCTTTCTTTTTCGGAGATAAGGGAAAACCTGATACAAAATTTATTGTTATTCTATCCCACCTCTACTCAGGAATCATAATAGGCTGTAATAAACCTGACGACACTTGATGCTCAGCTTTGACTTTCTGACAAATCAAACATTTCAAAAAAAATTCTGAGATATCGCATTTCATGCCGTGCTACCAATAAAGTTGTTTCAAATCGTTATACATTTTCATGCTTCCAGAATGTATTGACAAACGAATACTGTGTGCTTCATTTAGAATCTTTGGAATGAGCTCAAAATTTCTTGGTACACATATTCTATCACGAAACATCAAATAGTCATCAGGCCTCATTCGAAACTCTGAATCAAAAGTCGACTCACATTGAATTCATTTTGCTTGCAATTCATTATCCAACTTTTGAGCCTCACAAATCTACTATAGAAATAACGGTCTTGCTTTCAGTTCAGCTACTAACGAACCGTTTTCAAACAAAGCTAAGTGTGTGTTCAAAGCACGTAAAGCAAATAAAGAATTTTGGCTCAAAGCATCAACAACTACGTTTGCTTTCTCCAGATGATAGTCTATAACAGCCTGAAATAGGGCCTAGTCAGAATAGTGGTTACGAGACCAAAAATATGAAGTAGAAATATTTATTTTATGACTATTTTAGAGTCCATGATATGTTTGAGTGATTGTGTGCAAATTTTGTTGAGTAAATTTTATTGATAAAGCGCCCAATTTTATTATTGGGATTAAATAGCATTAAATGCAAAATATGAGTTCTAGAATATAAGTACTTGTTTGAAATGGGGGTTTAAATTAGAGGTCTTTAAATGGAAATAGACCATCATATTTTGGTATGGACAAAACTAGACATGGAAGGGTAAATTGAAGGGTTAGCAAAAAGGGCATTTTGATCATTTGGGTGTTTTAAGGCATAAAAGACAAAATAAAAGCCCAAAAATCTGCTCATCTTCTTCATATGGCTACCGAAATTTATATGACTCCATGGCTAGGGTTTCAAGCTTTTCAAAGCTTAGTTGTAAGTGCATTTGAGCCCCGTTTTTAATATTCTTCGTATTTTTGAGATCCTAAAAGCTTAACCCTTCTATTTCTACCATTTATTTGCATGGAAAATGAAGTTTAAAAAAATTGACCCATGCTAGATAATTGTGCATTTTGATGTTTAATGGTAGAATAAGGATGCTTGAGGTTAGGTGTAACACCCCTATCCCTAACTGTTGCCGGAATAGGTAAGGAGCATCATCGGACGGACATGTCACTTCAGAACAATATAGAATCACAGATATTATATAACAATGATACTTAGGAATTCATCAACAATTCATCCATTAAGAAGGTCTACGAAACCTAAAACATACATTTAAGAAAGGTATGCACTAAACTGAACACATTTAGAATTTTCAAAACTTAACCAAATCTTTCAAAACTGTTAAAGTCACACTCCCATGTGACTAAGCCGTGTGACACATACGGGCACCAGACCTGCCCATGTGATCCAATCGTGCCAAAAAGATGTCCTATACTGACCTTTTCACACGGCCAACAGACACGGCCATGTGCCATGGCCGTGTGGTACTTAGCTAGATACTGACTTAAGCCCATGACCATATGACACGCCCATGTCCCCTGACCGTGTGGCACAATACAGGCTTGGTTTAAGCCAATTTTTGCCACCCTTCTCTGGGTTCAATCCTACAAGCAATAATATACAACAATTTACCAAAATTTTCAACCAATTCTATACTCAAAATGGCCAAATCACATTAGAACATAGCACATTACAAACATACACCAAAACTATGCACAAACTTATCATTTGTTAGCCAACTCTCACTGCCTAACATATATACAACTCAAAACTTACATACTTAGACATTCTAGCCTATACATGCCATACTTTAAAATTTACACTTTCAAAAGTACCAAAATGAGATCGATAGTGTGGTGATGACCCTTGATTATCCCCGAGCCTTCAGTAGATACGATAACTGTAAAACAGACAGAAATCACATAGAGTAAGCTACAAAGAGCTTAGTAAGACAAATACAATTGGTCTAACTACTAAAGCATATAAGTGCAATTTAACAGTAAAGATTCATAGCCGTTTCATAAATAATTCATAAGCTTAACCATGCTTCTTTGTTTGCATATATGTCATGCTTCATTTCCAAATTCCATACATATTTCACAGAGACAGAGTCTTTCATATTCAAAAATTTAGTACGATACAAACGTACTTGTATAGGTTATACATTTCATATACTCATTCTCATATTTCGTACTCTATCATCAGACGATTCAGAAACGATACTGATACTCATACACAAGTACAATGCCAACGTCCCGGACATGGTCTTACATTTAATTCAATATCGATGCCTCTGTCCCAGACAGGGTCTTACATGAAATCAAATACGATGCCAATGTCCCAGACATGGTCTTATATGTAAATCTCAATCGTGGCCTGTGTTCCAGACATGGTCTTACATGATATCAGATACGATGCCAATTTCCTAGGCATGGTATTATACGTAAATCTCAATCGAGGCCTATGTCCCAAACACGGTCTTACACGATATCTCAGATAGATGTCAATGTTCCTTTAGAAGCATACAGAGCTTTTCGGATACTAACATATTATCAGACTTTACTCAAAAGATATTCATCAGGCTCTCAAGGCCATCCAATACAGATTATAGTTTATATATATGGAAATTAGTCAATTTAACACATAATTGTAATTTGACTTACCTTGGACGGATTTCAGATGAAACGAGTCGACTATTAAACTATTTTGGACTTCTCTCGATCTAAGTTCGAGTTTTTTGTTCTTGATCTAATACAATTTAAATTCAACCATTCAACCATTCATTTCATTCAAAATAATCCATGAACACATATTTATGGCACTTTGCATTTTAGCCCTTACATTTTCACACTTTGACAATTTAGTCCATTTTTCACAAAATCACAAATATGCAAATTTCACCAAGACTATAACTTGGCCGAATATACATGGCTTCCATACCAGCCCAAATAACATATTTAATTAATAATTTAGTCCTTCAAAACCTCATTTTCACAAATTAGCCCAGATAGCTCTATTTCATCAAAATTCAAAGACAAAACTTATAAATCATCTACCAAGCCTTTATAATTCATCCAAAAACATCATAAAACTCATGATATCAACAATGGAATTTCATGAAATCTTTAACAGAAATAGAAATTCAGACATGGGTTTTGAAGAACACGGAGCAACGATCACAAAAACATAGAAATTATCAAAAATGGACCAAAGTACATACCTTAATCAACCAAAACAAATGCCAAACTTAAAGCTCTATCCTTTCTTATTTTTCTTTAATTTTCAGCAAGAACAATGTGATAATGGCCATTTTTTTAATGATATGTTTTATTATATTAAACATTACATGCCATTACCAATTTTGCCCTTATTAATATATGTGAAATTTCACCTACTAATGTCCATAATTGTCCACCATTTAAACAAATGGTACATTTGACTTGCAAGGACCTTTACTTTAAAAGCCAAGCCAAATAGGTGCTTTAACATTTAGCACATAACTTTTTCACTTTAAACAATTAAATCCTTTTTCATAATTAGGCACAGAAAAAGACAAATTAAATCACAAAAATTTTGCAGATATAAATTCACTTATCACAAACACAGAAAATAATATTAAAATATTTTTTTTGGACTCGAATTTGTGGTCCTGAAACCACTATTCTGACTAGGGTCAAAATCAGACTGTTACATTAGGAGAACGATTTTTGTTAAGTGATTTTCGTTGAAAATGGTTAAAACAGGTTAATTAGTAAAGTTGTTAATGTTTATAAAAGCATGAAATAGTGAGAATTTGAGGGTCATAGAAGAGAAAAATGTTCAGCGTGTCTTAAATCTTATAGAAATCTAATAAATTTCAATTTCTGAGCCTTAGGGTAAATTCATAATTATGCAAAAGTTTAGGGGCAAAAATGTAAATTTTGCCAAAATATGTTTTAGGTCCGAAATGATTAGTACATTAATTAAATGAGTGAATTTCATCATTTTAGATCAAGAAAATCGAGATTTGGGCTTAAATCAAGAAAGTGCGTGGTTAAAGACAAAAAGAGAATAATTAGCCGAAATTTCATTTGAGGTAAGTCCGTGTGATTAAATGAGCATGATATTTATGCTATTGTTATTATACTTGAAAATCTATCTTGTCATGATTGTATTAAAGTTTATGTTGATGATATTGTATAGGAGAAAGTGATGTCAAATGTAAATGACATTTATGTGTTGATTGAATGCTTGGAGATTTGATGGAATATGATATTTCATTGAAACAAGTAAGTTGTATGTAAATAATACAATTACATTGTTATTATTATGTGCTGAATTGATATAGTATGAAATGCTTGATTTTGGAAATGAGAATGCATAATGATAATTGAAATAGTAGAATTCCCTTTTAAACCATATGGAATAAATCGGATATTCATGCCATGACGTATTGCTTATTGTGAGCTAGTGTAAGACCATTTCTGGGACATGGAGTCGGCATTGAGAAGAGTGCTAGTGTAAGACATGTCTGGGACATGCATTGGCCTCGAGATGTAAGCTAGTGTAAGACATGTCTGGGACATGCATCGGCTACGAGATGTGTCAGTGTAAGACCATGTCTGGGACATGGCATCGGCACGGATATGTGAGAGCTAGTGTAAGACCATGTCTGGGACATGGCGTCGGCCTCGATTTCGATAGTCAGTGTAAGACCATGTTTGGGACATGGCATCTACTTGATGGATGAGCCAGTGTAAGACCATGTCTGGGACATGACATCGGCATTATACCCTATGTTTGAGGCTTAGTGAATATCTGATAACTTTTTGAATGGTTCAATGGTGAGAGTTATGGTTTAAGCTAAACGAGAAAGGTTATGACCATATTATGAGTGGTACAGGTACTTACATGAAATTTATTAGATGTGAATTCAATTCATGTTATATGATTAGTAAGAAATGAAAATGAGCATGTTGAGTAACACATGTATGTATGCCAAGCTCATGAGAAATGATTTTAGTTTATGATGCACCTTTAGTGAAGATGTAAATAGGTAATTCATGCTTATGAGAATGATTTTATGATGACCTTGTGATTATAGGTCTATACTTATGATGTATGAATATGTAACCTTACCAATGTGGTGAAAATGAATTAATATGGTGTGATAAACTTAGTATCGTTAATTTATAAAATAATTTTGGACAGCCGCCATAGTCCGAATTTGAAAATCCACCAAAAATATTTGAAATTGAGCTAAAGGCTGAATAAAATATGAAATTAAAGCCTAATGAGTCTAATTTCACATAGAATAAATGGTTTAAGTAAAACAGTTTCATATTATGAGATATTTAAATTGTTGTAAGACAGAGTTAGAATGACTTCGAAATCCCCTATTCTGATTTTAGAAAATCATTTAAAATTGTAAAAAAAATATTTATGAGTTATAATTTATATTATTAGAATTATTAATGAGATTAATTTCAAGAGAAATATACGGGAACATCATCCGAGTCCCGGATTATTAGATAATCAATTTTTAGTGAAGAGGGGTCAGAACTGTTTGATAGCAAAAAGGGTAAATTTAAGGAATAAACTGTACTAATTGGATGAACCAAAAATTCTGAAAATTTTATGGTAGGAATATATGTGAGTCTAGTTTCAGGAAAAATTAGTGCAACTTAATTTGAGTTCCATAGCTCCAGATATAAATAATTTAGTGACTGTGACTTGAGAAAACAACTTGACTGGAACATGAGTAAAAATGCAAATATGGTTGTATTACCATGAGAAGCAAATTGATAAGTTACTTATTATTTTCATATGGTTATACTAAGCTATGAAGCTTACTCCCTTCGTTTTCTTTCCTTTAGTGTTTTCAGGTTAGCTCGGAGTTGGAGATGTCGGAGGCAGCATCACTCTATCAAGTCGCTACCTTTGGAAAAAAATGAAGTATATATTAGAAATTTTCAAGGGAGTGGCATATATAGGGATCTAGTTGATTGACATGCATTATTTTGCTTTGGTCAAATGTGTTGGCTTATATTGAGTTACATGCATATGGCCATGAGATGTGGCTCATATTGATTATGGCTTGTAAGCCAAGCCATTCAGGTCATTTCTAATGTTTATAATGTGATCATGTTTGTTTGCCATGCATGGTTAGTAGTATGACATGTGTGTTGGATGTATGCTCTATGACCAATTGAGGTGGTCATAGCCATGTAGTAATTGCATGTTATATATACAACGTGATAATGATTGAACATGAGTGCTTGATGGAAAGTTGGTAACCATAGTATAATGGTAAAAATAGTCATCAAAATGACCAGTCTTATGAATGTGAAGTAAGGAATCTAGACTTGGTATTCCATGAGTAGATGCATTACTTGTAAGAGGACTTGTTAATGTTAAGGATATATCTTAATAAAGAGTGTTTAATCACTAAAATGATGCCATGATTTGCGATTTTGATGTGCATAAGGTTGTAAGAGATTATGGGTAACATGAAGGCTTGGAAAATAGCCTAAGTGTTCGCCACACGGGTTGAGACAAGGCCGTGTGTCTCAACCGTGTGAGGGACACAGCCTTGAAACACGAGCGTGTGGCCCAACCATGTGGTTTGATGTACATGCTGATGTTTAAACAGAGAGTTACACGGTCTGAGGACACGGACGTACCAAAGGCACACGGGCATGTCCCTATGTCCACACGGGCGTGTGACCCTGTTTCATGGGAAAATTTCTTAAGTTTTCCTAAAACTTTTCAAAGTTCTCGATTTAGTCCTGAATCAATTCTAATGAATGTTTTGGGCTTCGTAGACCCAAATAAGGGATGACATGCATGTGTTTGAAAGGTTGTGAATTAAAAGAGATTTAATGGCCCGAGTTTTGCATGAATGTGTATGTCAGGTAATGTCTCGTACCCTGTTCTGGCGTCAGACATGGGTAAGGGGTGTTACATAGTCAATCACTAATTCATAGTATTTGAACAATTCTAACCATCTCTGTTGTCTCAAATTCAAATCCTTCTGAGTCATTAGATATTTCAAGCTTTTGTGATCAGTATAAATATGGCATTTCTCACCAAACAAGTAATGACACCAAATTTTCAATGCGAATACTATCGCAACTAATCCGAGATTGTGTGTCGAATAATTCTTTTCATGCGGCTTCAACTATCTCAAGGCATAAGCTATAACTTTACCTTCCTGTATCAAAACACAACCTAGGCCATTTAATGATGCATCACTGAAAACTACGAATTCTTTACCCGACTTAGGCTGAACTAACACTGGTCCCTCTGTCAATAATGCTTTAAACTGTTCGAAGCTGTGCCGACACTTTTTTGACCACTCAAATTTAACATCTTTTTGAAGTAGTCATGTCATCGAAGTCACAATCATCGAAAAGCCTTTCACAAATCATTTATAATAGCCGCTAGTCCCAGAAAACTACTGACTTTAGATACATTTCTCAGAGGCTTCCAATCTATAATCGCAGAAATTTTGTTCGGGTCAACTCGGATACCCGCAGCTGAAACTATATGTCCCAGAAAACCAACCTCTCGTAGCCAAAATTCACATTTGCTGAAGTTTGCAAACAACTGTTTATCTCTCAAAGTTTGTAACATGATTCTCAAATGTTCACCATGCTTCGATTTGTCTCGAGAGTAGATCAAAATGTCATCAATAAACACAACTAAAAATTGATCTAAATACGGCCTAAAGATCCGGTTCATCAAGTCAATAAAAACTGTAGGTGCATTTGTTAGTCCGTAAGGCATAACAAGAAATTCGTAGTGTTAATAACTTGTTCTAAATGCAGTCTTTGGCACATATGAGTCTTTCACTAGCAACTGGTAATAACCCGATCTCAAATCAATTTTCGAAAACACTTTGCCCCTTTTAACTGATCAAATAAATCATCTATTTGTGGCAAAGGGTATTTATTCTTGATCGTCACTTTGTTGAGCTGTCGATAGTCTATACACATTCTCATCATGCCGTATTTCTTTTTCACAAATAACACCGGTGCACCCCAAGACGAAAAACTCGACCTAGCAAAACCTCTATCTTTCAATTCTTGAAACTGAGCTTTTAATTCTTTTAACTCTGTCGAAGCCATTCTGTAAGGAGCTATTGATATTGGCATTGTACCCGGTACTAATTCAATACCAAATTCAACCTCTCTACTAGGCGGTAAACCCAGTAACTCTTCGAGAAATATATCTAGATACTCGCACACAACTGGTACTGATTCAATCTTTGTTTCTGTCACTTTCGTATCAAGTACATAGTCAAGATAAGCTTCACACCCTTTTCTTACAAATCTCTGGGCAAACATTTCAGTTTAATTGTCTTTCATCTACAATCCACTATAGCATCATGTATCGTTAGCCAATCCATATCCAAAATCACATCAAATTCATCGAATGGAAACAACATCAGATTAACCAAAAAATGAAATCCCCGATTCATTAACGGGCAATTCTTGCAGACTTTATCAACCAAAACACATTTGCCTAAGAGGTTCGATACTCTAATCACAAATTCAGTAGACTCTACAAGCAAAGTCTTACTAAATACTAAGTTCATATATAAGAATGATTTGATCCTGGATCTATCAATACAATCAAATTAGTATCATAAAGAGTGAAAGTACCGGTGATAACATCTGGAGATGACGTTTGTTCACGAGCACGAATAGCATAGGCTCTGGCAGGTGCTCTAGCATCGGATCTTGCAACAGTATCTCGAGTTGCACCTCTACCACCGCCCACATTTCCAACATTACGGAATGGTCTTCCTCTCACAGTAGGGTTGCTCGATCTCATATTCTAAGACTTATCTTTCTTATCTAGCTCACGACAATCCCGGATGAAATGTTCATGTGAGCCACATCTAAAACAAGCTTTATTATTCAATCTACACTCCCAAAAATGTCATTTTCCACATTGTCCAGATTCATGTTTATTCGATCTAACATTACCCACACTCGCTACTAACACAGCTGGAGTTTTTGAACTCGTAATTTGCTTCCCACAATCTCTACTAGAGTATTCTATCGGTGCATTAGATCGGCTAAACAAATCTCAAGATTTCTTTGATAAAGAGTGATATAGCTTACTGATTGATCTTTTTCTCGAGTCTCTCTCTTCTGAATCTGCCTTTCTTTTTTCTTTGCTAAGATCATCGGCTTTACAAGCCTTTCCAACTAGAACGACAAATTCTTTTAACTCTAGAATTTTGACTAGTAGTTTTATATCTTCGTTCAACCCGTCAATGAACCATTTACACATAATCTCCTCAGTAGACACATACTCTCGAGCATACTTGCTGAACTGTATGGACTCTCTTTCATACTTGGTGACAGCTATGCAGCCTTGCTTTAACTATAAAAATTCTTTATGATTTTGATCAAGGAATTGTTGGCTTGTATATTTCTTTTGGAACTCCGTCTGAAAGAATTCCCAAGTCATTCGTTCTCTTGGAACCACAGATATCAGCGTGTTCCACCATTGATACGTAGTGTTTCTCAACAAAGATACAACACATTTAATACATTCATCAAGAGTACAAAATAATTCATCAAAAACCCAAATCATATTTTTGAGCCAGAACTTAGCTCTCTGATCATGATCATCCACAGTAGCTCCAAAATCTTCATCCCCATGTTTACGAATCTTGTCCATTGGCAGTTTGTTCAACCATATCAGATCTATAACTTGAGAAACAACGGGGATTTGTTGAGGATTGGGTGAGGGTAGGGGTTGTTGAACAGCCGGATTAGTACAAATGTATTGCGTGAACCATTCGTTCATCATCTGGAAAAAGATTATTTAGCCTCACCTCTGTGACTACTCGACATGGGTCTAGATTCAGTAGACGCTGTCCCTTGAGTGAGAGTTGGTGCATTACTTTCTACATCATCCGCTATAGCTCGTTCGAGATCCATTACTATACGAAAACAAAATTTAAGCAGTTAGGAATCATCACACTATCACAGAGTATATATGGCATGTATTGCTAGACTCTCACACACGCTATGTTAGTCTTAGAACTGATTAAACCATAGCTCTGATACTACTAAAATGTAACACTCTTAACTCGTATCTGCTACCGGAATAGGGTTACAAGGTATTACCGATCAATACCCAACATATAGCTTCCATTTATTATTATAAAGCATTCATTCTCATACATCATTCAATACAATCACTTTGTCCCTTATAAGGCCAACAAGGCCTTAAACATGCTTTAGAAGTGGTTCGGGACTAAACTGAACATACAAAAATTTTGAAAAAACTTAGAAATTTTTCAATCATATAAGGGTCACACGCCCATGTGAACAGGCCGTGTGGAAATAGGGCATGCATACTGACTTGTATCACACAGCTGAGGACATGCCCGTGTGCCAAGCCGTGTGAAAACTGGAGAGTTTACTACTTGGGTCACACTGCTAACCACTCGCCCATGTGCTAGGCCGTATGCCATTTAGGGGGATACTAACTTATACCACACGGCCAGTCACACGCCCGTGTATGAGACCGTGTAGAGCATACAGACTTCAATTCAATTTCAACATCAGGGACACACGGCTGTACAAACTAACCGTGTGTTACACACGGCTGAGACACACGCCCGTGTCCCTACTCATGTGGACAAAAATAGGCCATTTGTAAAGCCAATTTTCCACCCTTTCTACACATACCTAAACAAACTCAAATGGTATCATTTTAAGTCACAAATATGCAACCAAATTTCTCCAACAAATACATAATCATACCATATCCATTTCAAATAAATTTAATACTCAATTCCATACCAATTACCAATTCAAAAACTAGGCAATTTAACTTGCTTTACTAAGCATAATTCATATGTATAAGTCATTTAGCAAAACCAATCCAAACACACATAACCACTTCAATGCCATTCATTCATTATAGGTCTATTACCAACATTAAAAGTAGAACTAATTACACATTCATAAGCATCATGAAGTTCATCATCTTATGCTAAATCAAATGGCCAAAATACATATCTATCAAACATACCAAAATGGCTCGAGCCTATACATGCCATATACCATATATACATAGCTTCAAAAATACCAAATAGATGATCGATGGTGCGATGAAGTCTCTGACGATTTCTGGCTCCAGGCTAGCTTTGCAGAATTATAAAACATCGAAAATTAAACAAAGTAAGCTAAAAATCTTTGTAAGTTCGTATGTGAACATGAAATAATCATAACATTCATTAGCAATTAAAAATAGATAATATCATTAACATTTAAAACATCAATTCATAATCTAACATCAAATTTATTCATATAATCACTCATGAATTCTCAACTTCATCTAACTCGATACGTGAAAAGTTTTCTGTACATACCTGTACCGATACATTTATATTTCTCATCAATACTCTTGTCAAATGATAAATCGTTATTCATACATATTTTTATCCCATGCTTAGTATATTTTATGGATGATTTTTCCTTAAAATTGGTGAATTCGATGCTCCTAATGCCTTAATTTCATGTTTTATACTTAGGTGAGCATAGGAGAGTGAAGGAACGAGAAACGAGCTAAAAACAAGGAAAATGGGCCAACGTACGAAATCAACATAGCCTGGGCCTCCTTACATGGGCAGAGCACACAGCTGTGTCAATTTGGTAGAACTGAAGCACGACTCACACGGGTGGACCACACACCCGTGCCTATTTAACAAGCTTGACCACGGCCTTAAGCAATCGCCCACAGGCGTGTCACACGGGCATGTCCCTATCGAGCGCAAATTGAGTCCAATTTAGAAAAAGGTTAATTTTGAGGGTTCTTAGGCATTCCAAAGCCTATAAATACACCCTAGAGGAGGAGGAAAAAGGGATACACAGGGAAGGAAGAAGGGAATTGCTCAAGGAAAGTCGATTGATCCATCTCAGAAGCTAGATTCATCATCAAGACTGAAGATCTCCCCTCAATTTCCCTTCAAGAGTTTTGGGTTTTTCTTTATGTTTTGTATTCATTATTCTTTTGAGATGTTTACCTTTTTAGTTATGAACTAAAACCCCTAAATACCTAAGGGGAATGAAACCTAAGACTGATCTTGTTATTATTATCTAAATTGTATGATAAATATTTGGCTTGTTCTTAATTATGTGTTCTTAATTCTTGTCTTGATATTCCAGGATATTGATTCAAGTTAAGATCTTATTCAGAGGAGGAATAGACCTTGTCTAAGAGTACATTTTTCATAATTAAGTGGAGTTGATTGCGCGCCTAGAGATAGGGTGACAAGATTTTGCCGGATTAGGGTGAAACTTAATAAGGGGATCCATAGATCGAGTTAATGCAACCCTAGGAAGTTAACTAGAAAGAGATTTCAATTATTCAACCTAGGGTTAGACGTTGTTAGTCTCTAGAGGGATAATAATATAACTTAGGGATTTTTAGGATCAGGTCAAATGAATAAATCGTCCGATTCAGAGTCAAATAACAAGTGAAGTCTAGGTGGATTTTTCCTTGGGTATTGTCTTGATTCAATCTTTTTTCCAAAAAGTAATTCCCCAATTCTATTTTCTGTGATTTCTTAGTTTAGTTAATTAGTTAGTTAAAACAAACCCCATTATTCTTAGGTTAGATAATAAAAAGACAGTCATTACTAGTATTTTTAGTTCCTTTGGGTTCGACAATCCGGTCTTGCTAAAACTATACTACTGTTCGATAGATACACTTGCCTTCATCGTGATAATAGTTAGTTTCAAGAATGATTCATTATAAATATTTAAAACCTGTCACGAATATCACGTATCATTAAACCTCTCTAGTTTATAAGTGCTTACGATACAAATTCATCGATATTCCAATGTCATAGTCCAACTATGGTCTTACACATACATTGCCAAGGCCCTACCATGGTCTTTTGTTCACATGCCATAACTTGGTTATGGTCTTTTTATTCAATTTGCCATACCCAGCCATGGTCCTATTCTGCAACTTGCCTTACTTAACTCGTACATTTCATGTAATATCTCAACATTCATCTAATAGAATAAATACTATCTCAATTTCATCTACTCAATAAATATATATACATTTAAGTTCAATTATACGAACTTACCTCGTATTCAGAATTGACGTATCGTGTCGACTACTTGATAATCTTGCTTTTCCCCCGATCTAAATCTGAATTCTTTCTTTCTTGATCTATATGAATTTAAAATTGACTTATTCAATTACATATTCTTTTAATTTAGTCCAAAAATACACATTTAGGCATATTTGCATGTTAGCCCCTACTTTCACATTTAATCAATTTAGTCTCTATTTCATAAATACACAAAATTCACATAATTTCATTAAACTCTAGCTTAGCCAAATTACGTATAAGTCCTTGGCAGTCCATAACTTTCATTTATTTCACATTTCAACCCCTCAACTTGCACATTTCACAATTTAATCCCTTTCTGACATTTTTGTCAAAAATCACTTTACAAAACATGTAAAACTATCATCAAGCTTTCATATTTCAACAGTAAACATCAAAGAACTCATTGATTCAAGAATGGTAACTTTCAAAATCTTTAAAAAATTTGAAATTAAAGGTACGGGCTAGCTAGATTGGGCTGCAACAGTTATAAAAACATAGAAATGAAAAAAAATCGAGTCAAAATCACTTACCAATTGAGCTACCAAGTGAACGAACCCTAAAAGCTATTTTAATGGCTTTCTTCTCTTCTACATTTGGTTGAGAAAGATGAAAAAAAGGTTTTTCTTTTGTTTTCTTTAATTTAATATACTTTATTAACAATTTACAACATTAACCTTAATTAAAACCATTAAAAATTCATGATACTATGTCCATAAAAGTCCCCTTACACTAGGGATGGTCTAATTTCAACATAAGGACCTTTACCTTAAGGCTCTATAGCTATTAGAAACCTTTAGCTAATAGAACATGCATTTTACATTTTACGCGATTTAGTCATTTTTCTCAAATTGAATAATTAAACGATAAATTTAGCTCACGAAATTTGCACACATATCAAATAACATGCTGTAAACACCAAAAATAATATTAAAATAATATTTTGGCATCAGATTTGTGGTCTCAAAGCCACTGTTCTGATTTGACTAAAAAACGAGCTGTTACAAACATCATGTGCCAAACTAGCTTTCCTGCTTGAGCCATTTTGATGCTTTCATTCCTTGAAATCCAAACCAAGCTTAAGCCTTAAAATGTTACTAGCCAAAATAGTCTTATGTGACCTAGGTAATTCAGTTTATGGATGAAAGTTATGATAATTTGTACGAAATATGGTTTCTTGCATTCTGTTAACATAAATGTTGTAACTCTGTAATACATTTTGATGGAGTCATATACATAATCACCTTTTTACTTGTGTTTTAACTTAGTGAACTCTTATGTTTAACTTTAAGAGTTATTAGTGGTTTGTGTAACATGTTGAAATTGCATACTATAGGAAGCATTCTTAGCTTCTATATTTCAAGCTAATTACCTGTCATCAACCATGCTCAAGGGACGTCTTTATTGCATGGTGGGTGTTTTGTTTGCTTGAGAATAAGCAAAGACTTAAGTGTAGAGGAATTTGATCTACCATAATTCATTAAGACAAATTAAGCTCTTTTCACTATTTAAAGAGCTTGTATTCAAGTCATTTTATGTATTTGATAGTTATTTATAGAATTATTTAGGTTTTGAGTTTAGATTAAATAAATTGAGCTTTTTTGTTGTTTTATGACCTTTTGAGTCGATTTGGGCCTAAGAAAGAACTAACGAGTTAATTGACTATGTAGGACAACAATCTAAGTTGAGGAGTCAGTGGACTACAATGGATGTCACAACGTTCAAGGACAAAGCCGTGACATTGAAGCAAGCCTCAACACTAGCCAATTTTCCAACCTAAATCCACGAGGCAAGTTGCTGGAGACAAAGTCGTAACATCAAAGAGGCAAAGTCACGATATTCACCTTGAGTTCCAAAGGTTAAGCTAACTGTTAACAAAGTCGCAACATTAGCTATAGGGTTTTGCGACATCGACTTGATGAGCCCAATAATTCTGCAAGGGTGTTTTTGTCCGCACTACCTCATTTAACCTGTTAACCAGTTTGTAATTAACCTAATTAGGCCATTATATATTAAAACTATATATTAACTCAAGAGAACAAATTAAGGAGGTCACTTTTATTTCATTATTAGTTCTTTTCAATATTGTTTAGGGTTTTAGGTGTAGATTTCTAGATTTCTTTCATTATTTTTCAAACACTTTGTTATATTCAATTCAAGTTTAGGGTTTTAGGGTTTAGGGTTTAGGGTTTAGGGTTTAGGGTTTAGGGTTTGTTTTCAATTTTTATTCATTTACTTATTTTCTGTTGCACTTTCTGCCAAATCAACAATCAATCATCGTTCGTGGGTTCGCGAAATTGTTTATTCAATCTCAACTTTCAGATTTCTGAATTCTTGAGCAACTCTTATCCTTCTATTTTATTTTGCATTTATTTGAATGTGTTATAATTGGGTAGGAATGTTTGCATCTAGAATGATCGGTAACGAAAACTCTAGGAAGCTTGATTGACCAAAGTGGGAGTGGTTAGCTTGGATTTAGGGGGTCATAACTGGTTAGTTGGATTAGGTTGAATGTGATCAAACCCCTGAATTAGATGAGACCAAAAGGGTATTCTACTTAGCACCAGTTCAACTTGTTCTGATTTATTTCATTAGGTCGAAAGATAAAGTGAATTAAGTTGATTAATTAATTTAGTTATAAGCTAAAAGGTATTAAGTAGGTTAGTTTCAACTAATTAGTAAAAATCCCAGAATCTAAGTTAATCATAACCATGGAAGTCGACCACACTTCAGTCTGCTTAATTTGATTATTAATTTGGTATTTTGTATTTTAAGCAATTTAGTCATTTTATGTAAAATCTCAATTTTAGTGTTTGTCACAATATGATTAGTAAATCAATAGCTATTTATACCTAGGTTAGTGTGTTCATATTTACTAATAATTTAGTTTAAACAAACCTCCGTTGGGTATGATCCTTGGATTCTTTGTAAAATAATATTAAAGTTAACTTGTTCGCTTGTAGATACCACACTTTAATCCAAATTCAATTGCATATGTCTAAGCCCCGGTGCACGCAGGCTAGGGTGCCGTCAATTTTCTATGTACCAAATTCAAAATAAACTTAATTTCTATTGCATGCTTATTTAGAGACGGTTTGACAATGGCTTTTAATAATTATGTTGCAATATTTAGAAATCGTAATCTTATCTGTACCAGATGATTGCCTAATAGTATCTATTTTATCAAACCAAAGATGTTCACACTTCTTGAAACAAAAATTTCGAATAAAAGAATTAAATCTTCTCACTTTAATGAGTCATACCTTTGGCATTTAAGACTTAGTCATATTAACCAAGAAAGAATCACTAGACTTGTGAAATATGACACTTTAAGTTCTCTTAAATAAGTTGATCTTCCACAATGTGAATCTTGCTCGGAAGGTAAGATGACTAAGTGATCTTTTAATGCAAAAGGAACGAGGGCCGTGAAACCCTTAGAACTTGTGTACACTGACATATGCAACAGCATTAACGTCAGTCCAAAAGGTGGTTATGAGTATACATAACTTTATTGATGATTATTCCAGATATTTGTATGTGTACCTAATGCACCACAAAAGTGAACCTTTGATAAAGTCCAAGAGTTTTGTACGAAAGTGGTGAAACAACTAGGTTTACCCATAAAGGCACTTCAGCCTAATTGAGGTGGGGAATATTTATTGGATGAGTTTTTAGGGTGTAACAGCCTAATTTTCAGTGGTATCGAGAATAGATATTTGAGATCACTAAATCCGACGGGTGAGTTGAAAATTTAATAAATTAATACCTATGAGTCAAATGTGAATATAAAAGTATTTTTGAATTAGTGAATTTGGTGATTTAAAAGAATTAATTAGGTAAATTGGGTCGAGAATGAGGTATCGAGACCTTGACTTCATAAATTGAGCCATAAATATTTTTAGAAATATTTATGGAGTGTTGGTGATGTAGTAATAAAATTTAGTCAGAAAATTTTGACATTTGGGTGGTTAATTAAATAAAAAGGGTTAAATTGAAAAGGGTGTAAAAGTTGCTAAAAGGATTAAATAGCTCAATTGTCAAATGAGGAAGGACCTAAAGTGCAAATAAGCCCAAAGGAGATATTTTGGGCGGCAATAGCTGAGAAAAATCAGGAAATGGGTGAAATAAGGACAAAATTGGAAAATTGACAAAATTGGCTAAATAAAAATGGGACTAAATTGGAATATCTAGAATTCTCTTCATTTCTCTTCATATTCATCAGCTGAAAAATAGCCATGAAGGAGGGTTCAAGTTGGTTTTCATACTCTAGCTTCATGTAAGTTTAATTCTTGCTTTCTCCTTGAAATTTTTATGTTTTCGGACTTTTACAATTGGGTCCAACGTACTATTTCATTAGTTTTTGATTCCATGTCTAATTTTTGAAGTTTTTATGGATGAGTGCTGGAAGTATATGATGATTTGGCATGGAATTAGAGCTTTAAATTGTTTATATTCTGATTTTATTGAAAGAATTGAATAGAAAGTGAATGTTTAGGACCTAATTGTAAAAGAGTTTGAAGTTAGAGTTTTATGTGGAAATTCTGAATTTCAATAGTTATGAAATAACTTATAATTTCTAGAAAAAGTATAAATTGAGAAAATTATCTTAATTGAGGGGTTAATTGAGCAAGGACTGAATTGTATGAATTGTGAAATTTGGGGTAAAATGGAAATCAACATTTTGCACTAAAACTGTTTTGGGCAGCAGCAGTAGTTTAAATTTGACAAATCACCAAAAATTTTAGAAATCGAATTAGAGGATGAATAAAATATGAAGTTAAATATTATTGAGTCTAGTTTCTTATAAAATAAATTATGTAATAAATGGAATTGTAAATCATGAGATACAATAACTTTTGTGAGACAAGGTCAGAATGATTTCGGGTTCCCCTATTCTGAATTTAGAAAATCATAAAAAAATTGAAAAAAATAATTAGAGGCTTAAATTTATATTTTTGGAATACTTAATGAGTCTATTGTTAATAGAAATAAATGAGGACATCATTCGAATCTTGTACGAGAAGATAAATAATTTTTAGTGAAGAAGGGTCGGAACTGTCAGACAGCAGAACAGGGGAGACTTCAATGAATAAACTGTATTAATTTGCCCAACTAAAAATTATGAAATTTTTATGGTAAGAAGAAATATGAGTCTAGTTTCTGGGAAAATTTATGGATCTTAATTTGGAGTTCTTTAGCTCAAGATAAAAATAATTTAGTGACTATGAAACAGATGAACAACTTGAATATTCACATAAGTAGATAGTGAAAATTATGGATAATGTTACCTACAAGTGTATTGTTTATACTAAAGATGTGGATGGAGAGGAGGAGGAGGAAAATATACAAAAATATATGAATGACTCGTGTATAAATTGATCACATGCACGATTATAATCGATAAGTGTTGGATTAGAAATGATATAATGTTTTATTTGGTATATTTATTATGAAATTATGATTATCGTTATAATACAAAAATTAAACTTGTGAGTTTATATGGCTAAATTTTAGTGATTATTTTTTTAATTTTATGAATTTCATGATGTGTTATTTCATATGTATTGATGATAAAATCGTGAATAATGTAAAAGCATGAAAATTGAATAAATGATCAAATTGAGCATTTCAGTTCAGTGACAAGATGAATTGAAGGAAAAGACCATGGTTGGACCATGGCAACAAGTGATAAGTGATAGCTTCGGCTACACTTATCTGATCAAGGAAAAGTGAAAGTGATAAGTGATAGCTTCGGCTACACTTATCTGATCAATGACAAATGACAAGTGAAAAGTGGTAGCTTCAGCTACCTGATCCGTGAAAAGTGGTAGCTTCTGCTACCTGATCAGTGAAAAGTGGTTGTTCCGGCTACCTGATCAGTGAAAAGTGGTAGCTCTGGCTACCTGATCAGTAAAAAATGGTAGCTCCGGCTACCTGATCAGTGAATAGTGGTAGCTTTGGCTACAAGTGACAAGTGATTTCCGTATAAGACCATATCTGGGATATGGCATCGGTGTGATATATGCTACTATATAAGACCATATCTGGGATATGGCATCAGTGAGATATGTGATTTGTGTAAGACCATAGCTGGGCTATGGCATCGATATATGAATATGTGTAAGACCATAGCCGGGCTATGGCATCATTATGTGAAGATGTGTAAGACCATAGTTGAACTATGGCATCGAGAAAATGAAGTACTCAATTCCGTAAGACGTTCACTAATTTGACAAAGTTTGGCAAGTGTTACATGGAATTATGTGATACAAGGAAGTACGAGTTGATAAGATACGAGTATAGAACTTGGTTGATAAATGAATTCATTTGTGATTATATAATTGTTCATCTTGAATGTACTGTCCATATGTATTGATAATTCAAATGTTTTAATGAATAAAATTCCGATATGGAATAAATGGAACACGAGACAAATAATTATGAAATTGAACTTGGAATTCATGAAAATGACGGTTATTGATATATGGAGACATGAGACATTGATATATGAATATGGAAAATATTTGATAAATGTGTTTATTCATAATTATAGAATTATATACCTCATGTGTACTATTTACATAAAGATGATATTTCAAATACTTTGGTTATTTAAACTTAAATATGAAATAGTCTGAAATCAAGATAAGTTGTTATGACAATATATTTAGATTACAGAGATATGGCTGATATATGTTGTATGATTACATAACGTGAAACTGTGTATATATATGAGAAATTGAATGAGAATTAAGCCCATACACGTTTCTTGTTATTTATATGAAGTGTACGACTGACAAGGGTGATAAAGTTATAAACAGAGAGTTACACGGGTTGAAAACACGAGCGTGTGGCTCTCTAAAGTGTGAAAATTTTCTAAGTGTTGCAAAAGTTTCATATGTTTACGGTTTGGTCCTGAACCACCCTGAATGTATGTTTTGGGCCCCGTAGGCCTATATAAGGGACGTTAAACATATGTATGAAAGTTTTTAATTTAGAAAAAATTTTATGGCTGATTTTTTTACATGATTGATCATATTAAGTTTGGTAATGCCTCGTACCCTATTCCAGGCTCGGAATACGGGTAGGGGGTGTTACATAGGGTATCTCATAGAGAATGGGATATTATCCCAATTAACTTGCCCAGGAACTCCACAACAGATTGGAATGACAGAGAGACGAAATTGGACTTTGTTAGACATGGTTTGTTTGATGCTAAGTCTTCCGAAGCTGCCAATCTCTTTTTAAGGATATTCCCTACAAAAAACTTGCTATATTTTGAATGATGTACCAACTAATGTCGCATCCAAAACTCAATACGAATTGTGGCATGGAAGGAAGCCAAATCTAAATCATTTAAGGATTTAGGGATACCCAACCCATGTATTGGATGAAGATGCGAGAAAGTTGAATTTACAGACAGAATTGTGCATGCTTGTGGAATATCCTAAGGGAACAAAGGGTGTTTTTTTTATAACCTGAAAAAGAAAATAATAGTAGTGACAACTCATGCTACTTTCCTTGAGGAAGGTTATATGAATGACTTTAAGCCTCAAAGTAAATAAGTACTCAAGTAACTTTTGAGAAATACAAAAAGCCCTTCAGTAAAACCAACTCCTAATAGTAGACCTAGAAATGATCAAGAGCATAGGGAGCTTTGTCACAATGGGAAGGTCTCTTACAGGCTTGAGTTCTTTCAATCTAGTAGAAGTGTTCTAAACACTGAGTCTGCTAAATAGGAAGATGATGACCCACTCACATTTGGTGAGTGATGAAGAGTGTTGATTCCAAGCTCTAGTAAATAGCTATGAAAGCTGAAATGGATTCTATTCAATCTAACTCAGTGTGGGAACTTATAGACATACCAGAAAGGATAAAACCCATAGGGTGTAAATGGATTTACAAGAAGAAAAGAAATGTGGAAGAAAAAGTGGAAACTTACAAGACCAGACTTGTAGCAAAAGGTTATACTCAGAAAGAAGGAATCGATTAAGAAGAAACCTTCTCTTCAGTTTCCATGTTCAAGTCAATCCGCATATTGTTATCAATTGTGGTGACTTTTGATTACAAGATCTACCAAATGGATGTTAAGAGAACATTCTTAGATGACTATCTTCAAATGAGCATCTATATGATGCAACCCACTAGATATATAGTGTAACTCCCCTTGCTGAGTCCGATTTCCAGACTGAGCTACAGGATGTTACTACGCGAGATTTGTACAACATACACATACAACATACAACATACATGGCAGACTATGCCGTGACCTAATATGTGTGGCGGACCGATCCTGTGAGTTGCCCAATTGCGTAATTTCCTATGAACACAAAAATTGCGAAAAGTAAGGTGAACACCTCATTTTGTAATTTCCTGTGGATATCTAAATGTAGATTGTTTCGTAGATGTCCCACACTACGATAGGTTCTGCGAGACTTAAAAAGTGGAACATAATAAAACCTAAATTCATTTTATTAACATAAATCAAGAGAGTTCAAAATAAACATCTTTGGAATTTAACATATTTGCTTACAAAATAACCGTCTATTTGAATACATGCCACTTAGACAAACTAAAGCAAAAAAATTGTCTATTGCAAATCTTGGTAGATAGTATGAACTTCTTGCTAATTTGATCAACATGCTCTAAACTTTCAAAACCTACAAGATAAAAGTAACTTGGGCATAAGTATTAAGAATATTTAGTAAGGTTATACAAATTTAATAATTAACTTATCGTACATGATAATTATGTGATAATATAATACACAAACATAATTTACTTATCAACCAGCACAATTTTTCAACAAGGTAAATGCGTATAATGCTTCACATATTGCATATTTAGTACACAACATGGTGTTTTAACACTCTTCATATCTTATTCATTCCCATACTTTTCATCATTAAACCCATTTACAGATAGATCGCTAACATTTCAATTACAAAAAATCCCTATGCAGGTCTTCTCATTCATAAATTACTACCCATATACTTCATAACATACTTATTCTTAACATGTAAAATTATCAAACTTATTAGGAGATAGAACACCCTGATTTTATCTAAGAATCCTTAGCTTCCAGAGAAGAGGAACCAACAATAACATTTAATACTTAAGAAAATAAAGAATTAAAGAGTTACAATGAAGGAAGAGGAAACCTTCTCATGAACCTTTCTCACATATAAATAACCTACTTCCATTTAGTGGAACTTGGTAAGTGTCCCGAAATTTCAGAATGCCTTTCACTGTGGCCTGAAAAATCCGTCTAAAACATAAATGAAAGTCTTTTCCAAATGCCATTTGTCCAATTAGTTTAGTTGGTTTATAACCAGATCTAGTTATTGAGACTTGCCCTTCACAATCTTTAAACAAACTAGGCATAATATACCTTTGCAGGTTACCTATATAAAACTTACTTTTTCCTTTTTATTGAACTCTCTCTTTTACTGAATAACACATCGAAAACTAAATCCTGATATACTTCCCTAGGCTGATATTCAATTCACCCAAAATATTAATTTGTTGGAAGCTATAATTTGGTGAACTAACTTTCTAAGTGCACTAGAACAAACATCCTTTTGTCTATGTTTCTAAAATTTAGGTTATCCAAATTTGAGATGTGACAACAATTGTTGGATCTTGAAATTACTAAGAAATAACATGTAACCATGTGTAAGAGTCTTTTGCTAAGTCCATCAGGACATTTTCATTTTAAATCTCATTCTCATTCCTTTGAATCATAATCCAATATGTTTTCCCTAAACGCTTAACAAACTAAATCTAACTTACCAAATTTTCAATTATACAATTAAAGAACAAAAGAAAAGAAATTTAAACAATTTTTATATTGCCTGTACTTACCTGATGGAATGATAACTCGCTATAATAGATTTTATTCAACAACTTTTCATTTCATGCGATTTTCTCTTGGCATATTCAAATCTTGATCTATAACATAATTTAATTAAATGCTTATCAACCAATATCTTTCATTAGTTTATAAAGCGTATAAGTCAGTTCAGTACCATCACTCAAAATTCCCTTAAGCCTAACACGTTATATAGTTGAGCCCTTTTATAACAAAGTTTATAGAAATCTTAACCTGGTTTCAAAATGTCAATACTTTAGTCTTGTTATTCAGAACAACAAGCTTGATTTAGCTTACCATGCAAGAGCAAAAAGCTTGACTGACTTTCCTAGCTCAACAAAGAAGAAAAATGGTGATGGAGAGGATGAAGGAAAGAAAATAAGCTGCCTTTTTCCATCCACAATGATTCGACATATATATGTCTAATCTAATTATTAATTAAGATTAAAATCATTATAATAATGCCAATACCTAACCGACCACTCTATATAAAGAAGGCTAAATTATCATTTTAGTCCCTAGCCGATCAACTCATTATCATTAGTAAAAGAAATCTATAACGGTCACTTCTACCACCTTTACGATTCAGAGCTTATACTATAATCAATTTTCTAATCAATCAAATTACCAAACTGGATTTTCATATAACAATATAATAGACTAATAATTATTAAATATTAAAACTTATGGACTTAATCATCGGTAAACGGGGTTCCAAAACCACTATTTACAACATCACTAAAAACGACCTATTACAACTCTCCCCTTTAAGAAAATTTTGTCCTCGAAATTTCTTCCCAAAAAATAGGTTCGGGTACTAAGATTTTGTTGAATCTTTTGTATCCCACGTAGCTTCCTCAACACCGTGTATGTGCCACAAAATTTTCACTAACAATTCTCTTTTCTTACGAAGTTCTTTTACCTCTCATACTAATATCTTTATCGGCTTTTCTGAATATGATAGATCGGGTTGCAATTCAATCTCATTAGGAGCAATTACATGAGAAGGATTTGACCTTTACTGTCATAGCATTGAAACATGTAACAAATTATGAATCTTATCAAGATTTGAAGGTAAACATAATATGTACGCCACTGGACTAATTCGCTCAAGAACCTCACACGATCCTATAAATCAAGGACTAAGCTTTCCTTTTCTACCAAACCATAAAACTTTCTTTCAATGTGTGACCTTCAAAAATACCTTGTCACTAATCTGAAACTCAATATCTTTCCTTATCGAATCCACATATGACTTTTTTTAGATCAGAATCAACTTTCAAATAGTCCCTAATAACTCTAACTTTTTCTTTTGTTCCATAAACTAAAATAGTTCCTGCCAACTTCTTCTCATGTAACTCAAACCAATACAATGGGGTTTTGCATTTTCTTCCACACAAAGCTTCACATAGTTCCATTTTGATACTCGTTTGATATCTGTTATTGTATGCAAATTCTACTGTGGCAAGAATTTCTCCCAGCTGCCTTCAAATTCTATAACACAACAACGAAGCATATCCTCAAGTTTCTGTATCACTCTCTCAAACTGTCCATCTATTTGTAGATGAAATGCTATACTGAAATTCAATTTGGTAGCAAAAGCTTTATGTAGCTTACCCCAAAATCTAGAATTAAATGGTATGCCATGTAATCTAACAATTCCAACCACACACAAATCAACTAACTTATCAAGTGAGAAATTAGTTTGGATGGGAATGAAATGGGCGGACTTGGTTAAGCCATCAATAATTACCCATATCACATCTTTATTGCTTAATATCAAAGGCAAACACATTTCCATTTCCATTCAGGGATCATCACAGGTTGGAGTAGGCCAGATAAAACTTGGCGCTCAATTTTCACCTACTGGCACACTAAACACTTTGCCACAAACTCTAAGATTTCATGCTTACCTCTTGGCCACAATACATCTGTTTTAGATCATAATACATATTGGTACTACCCGGATGAATTGAATAAGTACTACTATGAATTGTGTGTGTAGTAGAAGTGATAATATAGTAAAACTTCATTGAAATCATCAGTGAGTATCCAAACTGTGTTATTCTTCTCTATGTTGCATTTTATCTTTAGTGTAGTAGAAGTGTGATTGTTATAGCTACAGTTCAGGTGAGACTAGTGTTGTAGAATTTTGAGAATCCATTGCATGTAATCATTTGTGTATGTGCATGTTCGTGGCATGAAACGCATATGAATTTCTTAGGGGTATGAACTCTGTATCCAGATACAATGGGCCACTTGTAGGGCATGTTAGTTACAAACTAGAATGGCAAATGTGTGTGACCACTGGTAAGGCATGCTAGTTGCTAACCAGGTGAGAATGTATAATGGGCTACTAGTAGGACGTGATAGTTGTTAACCAATTTGGCAGCCTAGTAGGTATGTTAGTTACAAAATAGTTGGCGTGAGCGTTAGGTTTGGTAGAACATGTTAGTTGCTAACCAGCCTAGCGATATGGGTGCTGCCTATGGTAGGACACGGTAGTTGTTAATGTAACACCCCTAACCCGTATCCATCGCCGGACTAGGATAAAGGGGCATTACCAAACATATCTAAACATTTCACATTCATTTTGCAATCATCATAATAACCAAGTCACACATCATTATAGAGTCCCTTACAAATGTCAAAAAGACCTTAATTATGCTTTAGAAAGGGGTCGGGACTAAACCGAACTCATACAAAATTTTAAAAAACTTAAACTTTTTTCAAAGTTATATAGGTCACACGCCCGTTTGAACAGGCCGTGTTCCTCACACGGCATTAGACACACCCGTGTGTCTAAGCCGTGGCAAAACAGGGCATACATATTGTAATAGCCCAAAATTGGGTCTAGTTGGAACAGAGGTTTCGGGACCACAAAATCTGAGATATAAATAATTATTTTATGATTATTTTGAGGTCTATGATATGATTGCGTGATTGTGTGAAAATTTCGTGAAGAAATTCTATGCATAAAGTGCTTAATTCGAAGTTAGGAACTAAATTGAATAAGTTGCAAAACTTGCATTCTAAAAGTTTCTAGTATGAAATTGATTTGAAATATTAATTAGGAGGTGTTAAATAGAAATTTTACCAATTTCTAAGTTATGGACAAAAATTTGACATGGATGGAATTTTTGGAAAGTTTAGTAGTAAGGGTATTTTGGTCATTTAGGGGTAAAATGAATTAAAATACAAAATTAAAAGCCAATTTTGCTCATCTTCTTCACCATGGACGTGTATACCAAGGGAGACTCCATGTATAGGGTTTTCAAGCTTCCCAAGCTCAATTGTAAGTCCGTTCTAACCCCGTTTTTTAAGTTCTTTACGTTTTTAGAGTCCCGGTAACTTGATTTAACTTATGCTAGCAATAATTCAACCTAGGGTTCATATTTGGAAAAATAACCATAGGTAAAATTTGTGTATTCTGGTGTTTTATGATACAATATGAGGTTTTAAGTTATGTTAGACAACTTGTGCTACTCGGTTTTAAGTGAAAATGAGCAAAAGGGCTTAATCGGTAAAAATACCTAATAGTCATAAGTATATGTTAGAGTGAGAATTTGATGTTGCCATAGAAGGGAAAAGTGATCATAATGTCATAAAACATAGGAATAAGGGATGAAGTTTAATTCCCGAGCCTAGGGGCAAAAGTGTAAATATGCAAAAGTTTAGGGGCAAAATTGTAATTTTTCCAAAGTTTGAGTTAAGGACTGTTTTGAATAGTACATTAATTAAATAAGTAAAATATGATGTTTTAGATCTCGGAAAATGAGATTTGAACCTAGAATGAGAGAAAAATCGAAAATTGGGAAAGTTAGTAAAATGGCCGTTTTAATATCAAGGTAAGTTCATATGTATAATAAGCATTAATTTATGCATGTTTCAATGTAAAATTGATATATTTACTATGATCTCTGAGGTGTTGAAAGTATGTAAGTTGGTATGATAATAATACAACAATAATGCTGTAATTTATATTTGAAAGTTAAATTTAGTGAATTAATTGAATTATGTTAAATTAAATGATTATGGTGCCAAGTTTATGAATTGATTTAAAAATATGTCTATGGTACATGAAGTGCATTGAATTATCATACATAAATGTGATTTCTATGATTATGGATATTATGGGAAATTGTAAGCTCATATGATTTTTAATAAGACAATGAGTAATTTAATGTTATTGCGTTGATATTAAATGAGATGTAAGTTTATATGTAAGTAATACATCACTATTACTTGTATTATGATATTTTATAAAAATATTGGAAATATGTTTGTGGATAATTACTTGATTGGTGAAATTGTTGGAAAAGAGAGAGAAACCCCGGTTGAACCTTCGGAAAGATTGGATGATACAGATGGTATGTATCTAGGTCACATGTATAGTGCTGAGTGCACATCATGTGTACAAGAGAGCTACAAGACATTATGATGTAGCTAGGTCGCATGGGTGATACTATGTGTACACCATGTATACAAGAGAGCTACGGGATATATGTAGCTAGGTCGCATGCGTGGTTCCAAGTGAAGGACACCATGTAGACAAGAGAGCTACGAGATAAACTGGCTAGGTCACATGGGTGGTACTAAGTGTTCACCATGTGTACAAGAGAGCCGAACTATATGATGGGTGGAGCTATGTGCTGAAACCACCAAGTATCGAGGATTGATCCGAAGTGTTCAACGGGAGACTCTCTATGTATTGCTTTGTGAGTTTTGTGATGAATAAGTGCAGGAACTTGGTTATGTGAATGATGTGTTCATTAAGTGACCAGGATGTGGTAAGGTTATAAACAAGTAAGTTATACATGAGGATGATTTTATGGTGACCTTGTGATCATGGGCCTATACTTGTGATGTATGAAATGTGGTGAAAATGATTTGTGATATGTATGTTAAAATGAGGTTAATACAAAGAAAGTATGAAAGAGTGAATTAGCAATAAAACTGTTTTGGACAGTAGCAGTGACATGATTTTGAAAAATCACCAAAAATAGTATAAATTGAATCAGAGACTGAATGAGATATAAAATTAAAGCTTAATGAGTATATTTTCATATAAAATAGATATAGAAAGCAAAGGAGTTCTATATTTTGAGATATTTATGTTTTTGTGAGTCTGATTCAGAATGATTACATGATCCCCTGTTCTGACTTTGGAAAATCACAACAATTTGGAAAAAAATAATTAGAGGCTCAAAATTATATTTTTAAAATCCATAATGAGTCTATTTTCAAGATAAATCAACAAGAACATTATCCGAGTTCTGTACTATAAGATAATTATTTTTTAGTGAAGAGATGTCAGAACTGTCAGAAAGTGAAACAGGGGAAATTTTAATTAATAAACTGTACTAATTGAATACACCAAAAATTATGAAAATTTTATGGTGGAAAGATAGGTGAGTGTAGTTTCAGGAGAAATTTACAGATCTTAATTTGGAGCTCTGTAGCTCGAATTATAAATAATTAAGTGACTATGACTCGTGTGGACAGTTTGATGTGAATATTTATTAATAAATTGTGAAATCGTACTTACAAGAATGCTATATACATTAAGGATGTGGAATGGAGAGGAGGAGGAGGAAAATAAATATATGTGGAATACATGGAAACTAAGGTATATGAAATATTGATATAATGAAATAAATGATATGTTTTTATAAGAAAACAAAAAGAGAATGTTATGTATCATGACATGTATATATATATATGACTAGTCTCAATGTAATGCTTGTTGGGTATGGAATTGAATTGAAATGTTTCAGGCAAACATGTTATTCTGCGCATCTAAATCGTGGTATTTTATAAAGATATGATCTAGCTTTAAATATGAATGCTTGATGATTAAGCTGAAGATTTTTGGTAAGATGATAATCTTGGTATAAATGTATAAGTGGTACTATAATAAACAAGGTAAAATGTGTATGAGAGACACATGTATGATGACATACAAATGCTATGTTTGTGGTTTAATTGAGGATGTTTAATCATTAAATGAATACCATGTTATATGCTTTTGATTTTGTATAAGTGTGTAAGAGATCAAGCTTGACCAAAGCTTGGTAAATAGCCTAGGTATATTCCACACAGGCAGAGACACGACCATGTGTCTCAGCCGTGTATGGAACACTACTTTGGGACACGGGCGTGTGGAGCCTTAAAGCATGAAATTTCCAAGATTTTTGTAAGTTCTCGGTTTAGTCCCAAACCCTTTCTAAAGTATGTTTTGGGCTCCGTAGACTCAAATAAGGGACTATGTGTAAGAGAATGAATGCTTTGAATGAATAAAAATTTGTGGCTCGTATTTTAGTTTAATGTTTGTATGTTTGTCTGGTAACACCTCGTACCTTAGCCCGGCCTCGGATACGGGTAAGGGGTGTTAATTTAGTGGTATCAGAGCAGGTTTAGTCGATTCTCGGACTAACATAGCAAGTGTAAGAGTTTAGTTATACATGCCACAAATATGTGATAGTGTGATGTCTCCCGACACTAATAAGGACTATTTTGTTTAAAATGAAATATTCTCCAACCGAGCTACATCTGACCATTTGATAGCGATATTGAAGTATTTGAATAAAGTGTAGCTATGATGTGTTAAACTCGGAAAGGTATGAATAAGAATTCGTGATAAATATATTAAATGCGAAAGGTTAAACAGGTATGTACTCCAAGTTTATATGTGAGCTTGATTTGAACTAAATCATAAGGTAGTTATGTGATGCATACGAGAGCAATCTATGAGACTATTCCTATGATTATGTGACATCGGATCAGTGTGAGAGGTTATGTGAAATCATACAATATATTTATGTCACATGAGCTCACTTTTATGTGAAAGTTTATCTGCCTATTATATATGATGAGATGTGCATATTCGGTAAAGGGATGGTATGCCCGAAGGAAGAGTGAAATAAAATATACGAACAACTATGTTATAATTTGATTGTTATCTGTTGACACTGCTTAAAACTTACTAAGCATTGTAATGCTTACTCCGTTTACTCTGTTTCCTCTGTTTTATAGATCTCATTGCGAAGCTACAGGCTCGGGGATCGTCAGCAACTAGTCACACTACCACTATCCACCGCTTGTTACTGTTATGTGTAGAATTATTTTATGGCATGTATAGAATAGACTAGTGGCGGAAGAATATTTTTGGTTAATGTATATAAGCCATGCGAAAATGGCATCTTTTGAATGTTTACTTAGTGAAGTTTAAAATTTACCTCTGGTTGTGCTTAGTACTTATTTAAATGAACGATCTTTATTTCAAGAAAAAGTTCAAAATTTTACTGTTCTAACATGAGTTACAAGTCCGGTGACGCCCCTTACCTATTCTGGCGACGGTTACGGGATAGGGGTGTTACATTTTATTGGTATCAAAGCTACGGTTTAGTCGATTCTAGGACTAACGTAGCACGCGTGAGTCTATTTATACATGCCATAAAGTGATAAAATGATAGTGTGATGATTTTTGACTATTAAAATGTGTTTGATGTATTGTAATGAATCTTGATCCTGATCGAGCTGTAGCAAGCTTCTGACTATGAGAATTTGCGATATAACTTCACTTAGATTTGCCTAAATTATTAAGTTGATCAGGTACGTATCATGTACTCGTATTTGAATTTCGATTTGGATTGAATTATAAGGGTATAAGTGATGCAATTTTGAAAGAGTGTTATGACTATAAATGTGATTTTTGTATGTGGCTATGGAACTGGAAGTTGAATGGTCGATAAGCATGTTGTGTTTGTATTCAAGTAATGTAAATGATATACTAATGTGTATTGCCATATGTTTATATGTACATGAGAATTGAGAGTGATATATCCGGGCTAAGTCCCGAAGAGCATTCGTGCTAGTGATGTATCCGGACTAAGTCTCGAAGAGCATTCGTGCTAGTGATGTATCCAGACTAAGTCTCGAAGAGCATTCGTGCTAGTGATGTATCCGAACTAAGTCTCGAAGAGCATTCGTGCTAGTGATGTATCCGGACTAAGTCCCAAAGAGCATTCGTGCTAGTGATGTATCCGGGCTAAGTCCCGAAGAGCATTCGTGCTAGTGATGTATCCGGACTAAGTCCCGAAGAGCATTCGTGCTAGTGATGTATCCGGACTAAGTCCCGAAGAGCATTTGTGCTAGTGATGTATCCAGACTAAGTCCCGAAGATCATTCGTGCTAGTGATGTATCCGGGCTAAGTTCCGAAGAGCATTCGTGCTGGTGTTATATCCGGGCTAGGTCCCGAAGAGCAATCATGTTGGTAACTTGTATTCGGGCCTTCGTGCCTAGTAGGCTTCGTGCCGGTAATTTAAGCAAAGTTTAAGTGTTCATTACTATACGAATTCAAACTTAAATGAGATGATATGTTTAAAAGTGTACATACATGATGTTTATAGACTTGGTTAAGTCATTTCAATGTGTAATAACGAATGAATAAGAGTACTATGTGTGTGAATGATTAGAGGCACCGTGTGTGTGCGAATTCCTTTAACCGAGCACTATGAGTGCGAGATCGGTCAGTGGGCACTAAGTGTGTGAAGTGGAATTCATGTAAGACCTCGTCTGGGACGAAGGCATTGATTTGAGATAGTGTGTAAGACCATGTCTGGGACATGGCATCGGCTCGATATGTGAGAATATGTAAGACCATATCTAGGATATGGCATTGTAAGAGCTATACGTGCTTAATGAGTATCCGTAATGATTTCGAATGATTCAACGGGTATATTTAAGATGGTAAATAAAGTAAGATCAGAATAAGTGATACAGGTATGTACGGAAGGTATGTGAAAATCAAATGAAAGTAAAAATTTGTGAGTTCATATTATATTATGTTATGTATACTAAATAAGTGAATACGTAAAAAGATGGTGGATATGTTGTTAAGAAATGAATTCATGTTATAAATGTGTTACGGATTTAGTCTACGGAATGCTTGGTATATGAAGTCATATGTGCTATTGCTAAATGACCCTATTTTTTTGTTAATCATATTCAAGAAATTATTTCGATTAAGTTCGACATTTGAAAGTCTGTAAGAATTTTTGACGAATGCTGATAATTTTGGATATATGGGTTATGTGCTAAAATAAATCCCATGCCGGTATACTATATGAGGCTTTATGCCAAATCGATTGTATATGGGTATCGTTAACGGTGATTGAATGTGCTAAATGAATTCAATGTTCAGGTATATGGAAGTTGATTTTCTGTTGGAAATAGGTTAAGTTGAATAGTGAGATATGATGGAGTTATAAAGGATATTTATTGGGATGTTTGAGTATATGTGTACTTTCGGTCAGGTTACAGCTTATACATGAATGAAAATGTGGGTTGATGATGTGAATTATACATGTTAATATGTGCTTAATATGTGTTTGAAATGCATTTGTGAATTAAATTAAGTGATTATTGCTTATGAAATCAAGAAAATGAGATATATGTGCATACTTGTAGAAATGTTTATGTATTTGTTTTAAGATAAGAAAATGATTTTATAGATCGATGCGAAATCAATAATGAATTACAATTGCTATCGATGAGCTAATGTTTATATGAATATAATTCAATAAGAGGACGTTATTCTAAAATATGCATCGGTAGAAATTTTCGGGGACGAAAATCCCTAAAAGGGGGAAGAGTTGTGACACCCCTAATTTGACCCAAGTCGAAAAGTGGTTTCGGGACCACAAAATCGAGACATAAAAATAATTAACAGTCATAGTTGATGCTTATTATATGTATATATGCATGTGTAAAAATTTCATGTTTGAATTTTGTTAATTGTAAGTGAATTTTATTAAATAGGGCTTATGTGAGAAAATTTAGAAATGTGCTAGACAAATGTAAAGTGGCCTATTAATGCATGTTATGAAAATGATGGGTTTGCATGTCAAATTACCCAAAATTAGAGCTAGTGGCCGGCCATGCTATGGGGTGAAACATGTTGGAAACATGTTGTGTTAGTGTGTTATGTTAGAAAGAATAAAATAAGAGGTTAGTAATAAAGTAATGAAAAGAGAGGGGTGATGAAAACAAAGTTGTCTCATCCATGCCCCCCTCCATTGCCGTGAATTGAAGGAAGAAAACAAAAGAAAAGAAAAAAAATGTTCATCTTCTTCTCCTACCTCTCTCAAGCCGAAACTAACCAAGAAATGGAAGAAAGCACACCTAAGGCATTCGGCCATCTTGTGTGGGGAATTAAGGTATGATATCATGTGATTCTTTTGGAAATTTGGTGAAGTTGAGTTTGTTTTAGTGCTCATAACATGACCCAGGTGTTAATTTTTGAGTTTGTGTTGCAAGAAACATTTGGTCATGTCCTTATATGTCAAATTGATGATAAATTTTTGATATTTGGTGAATGAATATGGGTTTCGGTCATGGTAGATAACAAAGAATGTGGTTGTTGTTCTTGTTAATTTGGATGAATTTTTGGTGGATAGGTGCTTGAATCAAACAAATGATCATGTGTGTACACTAGGTGCTAGTTGAGAAGAATCGGTCACTATATTGGAGGCCATTGCCGAATATGAGTTTAGTTATTGAGAGTGATGAATGTGTTTTGAGTTGATGGAATAGAAGAATGCTTAAAGATGTGTCACAACAAATTATATGTTAAGCTAAGGCTGTTAAATTATCAATCTTTCTTCCTAGCCGAATATGTGTTTATAAAGTTGAGTTGTTAGATAGATTTTGAAGTTAGCCCATGTATTTATTTTTGAATTTAAGAAGAATGATACATTCGACTATGCTTTGATCTGCTTGAATTGTTGTTATGTGAATAAATATTTGTTTGATGATATATATATATATGTATTCGGCAATGGGATAAAATGTGTATTAAGGTAAGTTTCATGGTGATTATGCTTGTGATGTTGGGTTAATATTCGGCATTGAGTAATGTGGGGTAAGGTGATTAATCGGCTATGAAATTAGCTAAATTGAATAGGTATGTTTAATGATATGCTTAGTATAATGTATGATCTTATAACTCGGTTTGGTATTGAGATAAAGGTTAGATGTATGATTGGATTTTGGTATGTGTTAAATTGGTTAATCAAAGATTAAATGATATGTGATTGCCAAATGTGATTGTTAAGTGAATAATATTAGTTAAGTACTTAAGCAATCTATTGTTTTACTTAAGCTTAAGAGCAAAGAGGATCAAAGTCGGATAGGGGAAAAGAGAAAGTAAACGAATAGCCGTGGACATCTAATCGTCGACCACTTCCGAGGTAAGTTTTAAGTGATTAAACGTTGAGTAAATTCAATCATAATAGGACATAATGAGTTGATTTAATAAGATATGATGTGGCCATGATATGTCTTAAACTCAAATGGTAAGTTCATAAGTGTTTGGACTTGGAAATTTAAGAGCAAATTGTAATAATTTGCTTTGGACAGCAGCAGTAACGTGATTTTAGAAAATCACTATAAATTGTTGGTGTGGAATTATAGGCTGAATAAAATATGTAATCAAATCTGAGTTAGTCTAGTTTCTTATAAAAGAGACCGTGGAAGCAAAGAAATTTCCTATAAAGAGATATTTAAAGTTGTGTGGGACAGTGTCAGAATGACTCTGAAATCCCCTGTTCTGTTTTTGGAAAATCATTATAATTTGTACAAAAATGGTTATAAGATAAGATTTATATGATTAGACTCCTTAATGAGTCTAGTTTCAAATTAAATCAAATAGAACACATTATGAATTCTGTACAATGAAATATTTCATTCGTAGTGAAGAGTGGTCAGATTAGTCAAACAGTGAAACAGGGGAAATTTTAAGAAAAATCTGGTATTGATTGGCCAAACCTAAAATTCTGGAAATTTTATGGATGGAGGATATACGAGTCTATATTCAGGGAAAATTAACGGCAAGTGATTTGGAGTTTTTTAGCTCCAGTTATAAATAATTTAGTGACTATTGCTCAGGAAAACAGCTCGTAGTGAATATGTGATTTTGTTGTAAACATGGATAAAACTTGTTTTAGTTGCTCATAAGCTATTGATTAAACCCATATGTGAATTCTAAATCGTGATATTGTAAAACGATATATGAGTGTTAGACGGATCTTTGATATTAAAATTTGTGAAATTGTAAGTTTATGAGTATTCGAATATGAAATGATAGTATGGCGTGAAATTGAATTATTCATTGGAAAATGATTGATGTAGATTCGGCCAAGACAAAGTGTATACATGATAGTATATGTGGTATGTGAAGTATATTTGGATAATTGTGATGTGAATACATGAAAATTTATATTTTGATTTAGGATTTTATGTGATGAATGTGAATGTGTATATATGAGATAAGGCCGAATGGCCAATGTGATGAATGTGAACATGCATATATGTGATAAGGCCGAATGGCCAATGTGATGAATGTGAGCATGCATATGTGTGATAAGGCCGAATGGCCAATGTGGTGAATATGAACATGCATATATGTGGTAAAGCCGAATGGCTAATGTGAAATATGTATGAGATATGTATATGTGGCAAAGTCGAATGGCTAATGTGAAATATGTATGAGATATGCATATGTGGTAAAGCCGAATGGTCAATGTGAAATATATATATGAGATATGTATATGTGGTAAAGCCGAATGGCTAGTGTGAAATATGTAGGCGATGTGCGTATATTGTGGCCGAACGACCAATGTGAAAGGTGTGTATTATTAGATATTTGATGAGGCAAATGAATTACAAATATGACAGTCGATGTGAATGTTGTGACATGTGATTAAATGTACATGAAACTTGGAAATATATTCCGGGTAAGACCCGATGACTATGTGTGGAGATTTTGTCCGGGTAAGACCCGATAACTTCGTGTGGAGATTTCGTCTGAGCTAAAGGTCTCGCCGATAATCCGAGTAGAGGTTAAAGCTATAAGACTTCGTAATAAGAATTGCTTATAAATATATTCAATGCGAAAGGTTAAACAGGTATGTACTCCAAGTTTATATGTGAGCTTGATTTGAACTAAATCATAAGGTAGTTATGTGATGCATACGAGAGCAATCTATGAGACTATTCCTATGATTATGTGACATCGGATCAGTGTGAGAGGTTATGTGAAATCATACAATATATTTATGTCACATGAGCTCACTTTTATGTGAAAGTTTATCTGCCTATTGTATATGATGAGATGTGCATATTCGGTAAAGGGATGGTATGCCCGAAGGAAGAGTGAAATAAAATATACGAACAACTATGTTATAATTTGATTGTTATCTATTGACACTGCTTAAAACTTACTAAGCATTGCAATGCTTACTCCGTTTACTCTGTTTCCTCTATTTTATAGATCTCATTACGAAGCTACAGGCTCGAGGATCGTCAGCAACTAGTCACACTATCACTATCCACCGCTTGTTACTGTTATGTTTAGAATTATTTTATGGCATGTAAAAAATAGACCAGTGGTGGAAGAATATTTTTGGTTAATGTATATAAGCCATGCGAAAATGGCATCTTTTGAATGTTTACTTAGTGAAGTTTAAAATTTACCTCTGGTTGTGCTTAGTACTTATTTAAATGAACGATCTTTATTTCAAGAAAAAGTTCAAAATTTTACTGTTCTGACATGAGTTACAAGTCCGGTAATGCCCCTTACCTATTCTGGCGACGGTTACGGGATAGGGGTGTTACATTATAGATAAAAGAAAATGATATTCGGGCATAGATTGGAAATGAATGAGATTATGGACTAAATCGGAATAAATAGTCGTGCTCGCATTCAAGGTAAGTTTGTGTGTCAATAATATTGCAATGCTATGTTTGATTTGAAAATTCTATATTATTATTGCATGAATTTCATGATTTAATATATTGAAAAGTGATGAAAGAATGGTATATAAAATTGTAAGAACAATGATATATGATTAGTAGCACATGAAATGTTGGATGGTTCAATTATTGATGGCTTGCTATATAATAGCTGAATATATTGAGAATTTGATATAACATGATGTTTTATTAAGTTGGATAACTTGTGAAAGAGTGAAAAGGAAGCTAAGTTTGTATGTAAATAATATATCGATTCTTTTTTGTGTTATTGTCTTTTGTTATTATATAAGATGTAGTTGCCTATAGAATGATCATTTGATGTAAATTACGAATTGAAATTGACTAAGAATGAATTAGTAAAATGTTGAAAAGTGAAGAATTTCTCGATTGGGCTTTTGAAATAGAAAATATACGAATGATCCATTGTGAGAACACATGTGTAGGACTATGTGCAGGCTACTATGTGTTTAAGACAGTTTTAGGTCACGTGTGTAGTACTAAGTGCAGGCTGCTATGTGTACCAGATTGTTAGGTCGCATGTGTAGTACTAAGTGTAGGCTACTATGTGTACCTAATATTTTCGATCACGTATGTAGTACTAAGTGCAGGCTACTACATATATCGATGGTTAGGTCAGGTGTGTGAAGTACAAAGTGCGGGCTACTATGTGTACCAGAGAGCTTCGGCTACCAGGTGGTAATATGTACAAGCCACCGGGTATCTATTATTATTCCGATGAGTTCAACAGGAAACTTACTAAGTGAAAATAGATATGAACATGACTATGTGATGAATAAGTGAGGTTCATGTGTGTAAAATTATGAGCAATGTGCTCGATATGTGATCAAAATTTGGTAAGATTGATATGGAGTAAGTGTTACAATGAAAGTTACTACAAAGAAAACATGAAAGAGTGAAATTTAGTAATAAAATAGTTCTAGACAGCAGCAGTTGTGTGACTTTGAAAAATCACCAAAAATGGTGGAAATTGAATTAGAAGTTGAATAAGATATGAAATAAAATCTTATTGAGTCTATTTTCATATAAAGGAAACGGTGTAAGAAAAAGAATTTCATATTATGAGATATTTGAATTCTTGTGAGATAGAGTCAGAATGAGTTTGGAATCCCCTATTCCGAATTGGGAAAATCACTAGAAATTTTTAAAAAATAATCATGGGTTATAAATTATATTCTTAAAATTCTTAATGTGTCTATTTTTAAGGGAAATAGATGGGAGCATCATCCGTGTCCCATACTATGAGATAATTAATTCGTAGTGAAGAGAGGTCAGAATTGTTAGACAACAAAACATGGGTAACTTTAAAGAACAAACTATACTTATTGGCTAGACTACAAATTCTAAAAATTTATCGTAAGAAGATATGTGAGTCTAGTTTCTAGGAAAATTAGTGATTCTCAATTTGGAGTCTGGTAGCTCCGGATATAAATAATTTAGTGACCATGCCTCAAGAAAACAACTTAACTAGACTTTGAATAAATAGAAAGGAATTGAAAATAGCATGTTAATACATTGCTTATTATTTTTCATGTGAACTTACTAAGCGTAAAGCTTGCTCCCTTCTTTCAATTTCTTTTAGTGTTGTTAGGTCGGCTCAGTGTTAGAGATCGTCAAAGCAGCATCACACTATCAAGCCAATACCTTTGATGTATTGATACATATGTTAGAAATATCAAGTGAGTGGCAAATGCAGGACCTACTTCTATGACATCTGTTATTATGATTTGGCTAAATGTATTGGCATATATCAAGCTATTGTATATGGCCATGAGAGGTGGCTCATATTGATTATGGTTTGTGATAAACAGTAATTCATACATATTTCTATCCCATGCTTAGCACATTTTATGGATGATTTTCCTTAAAATTAGTGAATTCGATGCTCCTCATTCCTTAATTTCATGTTTTATACTTAGGTGAGCATAGGAGAGTGAAAGGAATGAGAAACGGGCCAAAAACGGAGAAAATGGGCCAACGTACGAAATCAACACAGCCTAGACTTCCTTACACGGGCAGACCACACAGCCGTGTCCCTTTGGCAAGGTCAAAGCACAATTTACATAGGTAAATCACACGCCCGTGCCTATTTAACAGCCTTGACCACGACCTTAAGCAATCGTACACGGGCGTACCACACGGGCGTGTCCCTGTCGAGCCCAAGTTTAGTCCAATCCGGAAAAGGCCAATTTTGAGGGCTCTTAGGCATTCCAAAGCCTATAAATACACCCTAGAAGAGGAGAAAAGGGGACACACAGGGAAGGAAGCAGGTAACTGCTCAAGGAAAGTTGATTGATCTATCTCAGAAACTGGATTCATCACCAAGACTGAAGATCTCCCCTCAATTTCCCTTCAGGAGTTTTGGGTTTTTCTTTATGTTTTGTATTCATTATTCTTCTGAGATGTTTACCTTTTTAGTTATGAACTAAAACCCCTAAATACCTAAGGGGAATGAAACCTAAGACAGATCTAGTTATTATTATCTGAATTGTATGATAAATATTTGACTTATTCTCAATTATGTGTTATTAATTCTTGTCTTGATATTCCAGGGTATTGATTCAAGTTAAGCTCTTATTCAGAGGAGGAATAGACCCTGTCTAAGAGTACAATTGTCATAATTAAGCGGAGTTGATTGTGCGCCTAGAGATAGGGTGACAAGATTTTGCCGGATTAGGGTGAAACCTAACAAGGGGATCCATAGATCGAGTTAATGCAACCTTAGGGAGTTAATTAGAAAGATTTGAATTATTCAACCTAGGGTTAGACGTTGTTAGTCTCGAGAGGGATAATAATATAACTTAGAGATTTCTACGGATCAAGTCAAACGAATAAATCGTCCGATTCAGAGTCAAATAACAAGTGAAGTCTAGGTGGATTTTTCCTTAGGTATTGTCTTAATTCAATCATTTTTCCAAAAGTAATTCCCCAATTCTATTCCTGTGAATTCTTAGTTTAGTTAATTAGTTAGTTAAAACAAACCCATTATTCTTAGGCTAGATAATAAAAAGACAGTCATTACTAGTACTTTTAGTTCCTTTGGGTTCGACAATTCGGTCTTGCTAAAGCTATACTACTGCTCGATAGTACACTCCTTCATCGTGATAATAGTTGTTCAAACATTCATTACAATATTTAAAACCTATCACACTATCACGTATCATTTTTGGCGCCGTTGAACTAATATTAGGACACTCATTTTTTATTTTACATTTATTTTATTTATTTTTTTATTTTGATTACTAATTTTCTTTTCCTTTTGTGCATTCTTTAGTTTATACTGAAGATATTACTTTTACTAATCGATCGCACAGTTCGCAGAACCAAAGAGAAATAAGGTGAAGCTTAAGATACACAGAGAACGAGCAAGAGACGATATTCAAACCACAACTGAGGAGATGGCTGAAAACCAAGAAAATCTGCTACCTTCTACAATTGCTGTTAATAAAAATCCCACTCCCGCACTATGTATGATTATGCTAAACCTAATTGATAGGAACTGAGTCAAGTATAGTTAGACTTGCTATGATGCAATAATTTTGAACTATAACCTAACACAATCAAATAATACAATAATTTGTTCAGCTTGATGGTTTACAGGACAAGGATCCAATGCTCACTTGGCAAATTTCCTAGAATTTTGCGATACCTTTAAAACTAATGCATTTCTGATGACCCATTGTCTTCGGTTGTTTCGTTTCGTTAAGAATAAGGCTAAAAATGGTTTAACTCGTTACCACGAGGTCAATTACTACTTGGGAACAAATGAGCGAAAAGTTTCTATTAAAATACTTTTCGCTGGCTAAAACGGCTAAATTACGTAATGATATCTCTTCTTTTCTACAGATGGATTTAGAAACACTCTACGATGCATGGAGAGATACAAGGACCTTTTGAGAAGGTACCCCACCATGGGTTACCGCTTTGGCTACAGGTTCAAACGTTCCATAATGGCCTGAATCCTTCGACTCGGGCAAATGATTGATGCAGCCACTGGAGGAACTATCAATAATAAGACACCTGAGGTAGCTTACGAATTTATTGAGGAGATGTCACTGAATAACTATCAGTGGCAAGTTATGAGAACAAAGCCGACGAAAGCGGTCGGTGTTTTCAACCTCGACGTGGTTACTATGCTATCTAACCAAGTAGAACTCTTAAATAAAAGATTGACGGTTTGTGTGGTTCTACTCAGGTACATCCAGTGATAAGGTGCGATTCGGATGGAGGAGGAGCATGCACAAAATATCAACCCTTCAACCCTTGCATCGAGGAGAACAAGTCCAATATATGGTAACAATAACTCTAGATCCCAAAATAACCCACATAGTAACACTTATAATGCAGGTTGGAGGAACCATCCCAATTTCTCGTGGGGCGGTCAAGGAAATCAGAAACCACCACCCCCTTCAGGCTTTCAGCAACCACCAACTAGTAGGAGAAAAAGCAAAACCTTGAGGAGATGCTAACCAAATTTATCTCGGTGTCAGAAACTCGTTTTCAAAATACCGAGACAGCACTCAAAAATCAACAAGCATCAATCCAGGGGCTTGAAACTCAGATTAGACAACTCACCAAATTGATTTCTGAACGACCATGATCACGTGATTTCGTGATAGGTTTTAAATATTTATAATAATCGTTCTTGAAACTAACTATTATCGCAATGTAGGCAAGTGTACCTATCGAACAGTAGTATAGTTTTAGCAAGACCGGATTGTTGAACCAAAGGAACTAAAAGTACTAGTAATGACTGTCTTTTTATTATCTAGCATAAGAATAAAGAGGTTTTTGTTTTAACTAACTAATTGTCTAAACTAAGATTCATAGAGAATGGAATTGGGGAATTGCTTTTGGGAAATCGATTGAATTAAGACAATACCTAAGGAAAAATCCACCTAGACTGTACTTGTTGCTCTGGCTCCGAATCGGACGATTTATTCATTTAACGTGTTCCATAGAGATCCCTATGTTATGTTATTATACCTATTCAATACCAATAACGTCTAATCCCTAGATTGAATAATTGAGACCTTCTGTAATTAACACCCTAGGGTTGCATTAATCGATCTATGGATCCCCTTATTAGTTCACCCTAATCCGGCAAAATCTTTCACCCTATGTCTAGGGCGCAAACAACTCCGCTAATATGACAAAGTACTCTTAGACAGGTCTATTCCTCCTCTGAATAAGGCTTATCTTGAATCAATATCCTGAATATCAAACAAGAATAAGAACACATAATAAGAACAAATTAACTATTTATCATACAATTCAGAAAATAATAACAAGATTTGTCTTAGGTTTCATTCCCCTTAGGTATTTAGGGGTTTTAGTTTATAAATAAATAAGAAAACACCTCAGAATAATAAAGAATACAAAACATAAAGAAAACCCAAAACTCCTGAAGGGGAAATTGAGGAGAGATGTTCAGTCTTGATGATGATCCAGCTTTTGAGATGGATCAATCGGCTTCCTTGGAGTAATTTCTTACTCCTTATTCTGTGTCCCCCCTTTTCTTCCTCCTTAGGGTGTATTTATAGGCTTTGGAATGCCTAAGAGCCCTCAAAATTAGCCTTTTTCTGAAGTGGACTCAACTTGTGCTCGGTAGGGACACGCCCATGTGAGATTACTTCAGGCCGTGCTCGAGCCTGCCCAAATTGACACGGTCTTGTGGTCTGCCCGTGTGAGAAGGTCCAGGCCATGTTGATTTCGTACTTTGCCCATTTTCTCCGTTTTTGACCCGTTTCTCGTTCCTTTTGCTCTCCTATGCCTATGCGCTCCTAAGTATAAAACATGAAATTAAAGCATTAGGAGCATCGAATTCACCTATTCTATGGGAGATCATCCATAAAATGCGTTAAACATGGGGTAAAAATGTATAAATTACGGTTTATCAAATTCCCCACACTTAAGCATTTGTTGTCCTCAAGCAAATTCTCAACTATAATCAAAAAATTCTTTCAATATAATTCTTCATAATATCTCAAATAATCCATTAATCAAACATTAAGATTCAATAAACAAAAAGTCAACATCCAGTGAGTATTAATCATGCAAACATAGGTGTCTCCCTTCATCTAAGTATTACTTTTGATTCTATAATATTCATAAGTATATCCCATGCTCATAAAGA